>NW_022290930.1:10000-54301 GCF_902635505.1 Sarcophilus harrisii | reverse complement strand
CTATTCTCCAAAATGGTTGGAGAAATTAAAAATATTGAAAGGAAAAGGAAACTTCTAAAGGCTGGAGGTAGAAAGAACACTGGGAAAAGTTATTAAAAGATTGTAAAAAATGTATAGCATAGGTCAAAAGCTATCATCACATTTGATAACTTTATATAGGTTTGTAGATGTGATGACTATATAAGCCCAATGTTCAGATGTGTGATTTTCTTATGCAAGGGACTTGGGAAGGGCCTTCAAATGAATAATGATCACCTTATTGAGGACCAAAACCTGGGTTCCTTCTTAATTAAGGGAACAGAAGAGAGAAGCTCAAGCCCACTCTGAGAACTCCTGGAACGCCAACATCAAGGGCTGTCATTTAGAAATAGGGTCTTTTCACCTTTGTAAGTTTAAAAGAATTTGGGTAACATTTATACAAACTGTAAGATTAAGTTTCGGAGTTATTGCCATAATGTTAAAAATCTAAAATTAGTGATCACTGCTCATCCAAACTAGTACTTCCTAGAGAATGAGGGTGTGCATCAGAGTGAGCCTCTTCCTCTCCTCCTTCAGAGAGTGTGGGTGGTGTCAAAGAGCCCAGCCCAAGGCAGCTCTAAGGGAGAGATGGAGTGGACAGACAACAGCATCAGGTTCAGCCGTTTCTCTGGGCTCCTTATCTGTTCCCCATAATTTAAAATGAGACCACTACAGTCCCCACCCATTCCTTTCCACTGCCTTCGTCCCTCCAGCATTCCTTTATTCCTTCACCCCAACCTGCATCTGTCTGTGTGCACATACACATATGAGAGTGTACATGCGTGAGAGATCTCCAGAAACTACCAGACAGGATGGTGGGACTGAGCAAGAGTTGCAGTGTTGTTCCCAGTCAGTCTGGTGCTGCCTTCCTTTCCCTTTCTGTGCATATGAATAAAGAATTATTTTTAAACCTGATATGACATTTTTCACACCTAGCTGTTTGAGGGAACTTTTTACTCCACTTTCTTTTGGCAGAGACAATAGGGACATTGTTATGATTGAAGCAGTAAAGACTGCTATTTTTTGGACCAGAGTTGGGTGGCCATTGAGGAAAGGAGGGATGCTTCTGATAATCTCATTTCCTCAATAGCATTTAGACAGCAGGTAGGTATTTTATACTCCTATCCAGGAAACTTTTAAGTCCTTTCCAGTTGAAGAGGAGATGTTGGCAGTGGGATAGAGAGAGGAAATTTAGAAGGTTGTAGTAGATAGGTGGAAGAAGCAGTAAGATTTGGAGATGTAGTGAAGCTGCTCCCTTTACAAAGTAAAAGTCCTTTCTCCCTTCCCCTTCTCTCCCTTTTTCTTCCCTCTTCCCCTCCCCACTTACTTAACAGAATTTTGGTATCCTCCTCTGAGCTATTTGATCTCTGGGATAGCTTGGGGAAGATTTAAAATCTAATTACCCCGACATCCTCTAAGGTCTCTAAAGAAGGGAATATTATAAATTAATATCAGTAAAAAAAATACAACTAAAATTCATTTATTTCCTCACCGACCTTATGTCCCTTGATACTGTGAGAGATTTATTCTCAAAGAATCACTGACTGGAAGGACAAACAGTTCTTCAAGTTGTTTAACTCTCAGGCTTAAGAGTTTGACCATGATAGTTTCCGAAAGAGAGGCAGGAGTAGAGAGTGACTGAGCAAAGCATTGACAGGAGCTGATGGTGGCTTTGCCCTTCGATCTTACAAGCTGATCTTATAAGCAAGAATGGTGCATGGAGATAAAGTGAAAAGAAGGGTCAAGTGCCTCTTGCTCATTAACCCATGTCAGCAGTCTATCATATCTCCAGGCTCAGACATGTCATTAGCTTTGGGGTCTCCAATGCAATCCTCCAACACCCTGAAAGCCTCTCTGAGGCTTTCTGCAACAGACTGATGCTCAGAGCAGCTGTGTCTAACACATCTGCTTCTCCAGGTGAAGTTCCTACTTTGGTAAACTGGTGGTTATTGGCTAATAGGCAGATTCCAATGTATGTCTGCACTCCCAAGCAATGAGTAGAAAGTTCAGAAAGTGGGGGAGGGGAGCTTTCCCATTAAGATCTATATAATCCTGTGTTTTCCAATTTGTGTGTTACACTCTTATCCCAAATACCGCTATCCTAATAAATCCTTTTGGCTTTTTAGGTTGAGAGCCTTAGATTTTTTTGATTGTTGTGTCACTGCAAGTCTTCCCCAAGGTAAAGATCCCCTGATCCTTCACCACCCAGGAGAGGTTCCTGAAGATATTTGCTGGCTACACTTCTTTGGAGACTCTATAACTTGATCACCAGTGACCATAGTACTGTGTGAGCTCTTACCTGGGAGGGCATCCTCTGCCATTGGATCAGTCATGGCCCTATTTCTCTTTCCCAAGAACACAGAGGAAAACGTAGGAGGGGCGATATAGAGCATTTTGGGCCAATGTACCTACACAACACTCACATGGATAGATAGAGGAGGAAAGATGCTCAGAGAAGGCTAAAAACATCCCTAAGAGGCTCTAGGAAGTTAACCTCAGGGGAACAACCAGCTCCTTGGCTCCATCTCCAGAGATATTTCTACAGAATAGCCAATGTCCATTTCATCCTCCTGATCTCTAACCCCAAGATTCTCCAGAACTGAACTGCCATCCAAGCATCCTCAATTGATTATCCAAGGAGACACAAGCTGGGATCATTGAAGCCCAAGCAATTTCATAGCCTTATCTCAAAATATCAGAATAGATGACCAGCAGGGCTAATTAAATAACAATATTTTCAAATCTTTCTTTTGTTTATTACCCTTTTTCTTTTTTCAATTCAATTGTAATCTAGTTCAAGAGTGTCTACTTTCCTTACAACATATGTGTTACATTAGTTCAAGAAATTTCACAATTCAAGAAAATGTAGAAAATTGATAATATTTGCAATATCATAAAACAAGGGTCAGGCTAATCAGGTGATATTAATTTAGTTAGATATAGTTCCAAACCTTCTGTCACATGAAATTGTTCATCCTATCACTTGGAGTTAACATAAGTCAAGGAAGTTGGGTGGGACTCCCTTTCTTGACAGAAGGTGATTTGTAATGTGAGCTGATTTACAAACTTTCTCCTTTTATTTAGATGTGGAGCTATCTTTTCCATCTCTGACTCTTGTAGTTTTCAGATTAATCATGAGACTAATTACATTATCTCACCAGCAGAGCTAAAACAAAGAGCAGAAAATAATTCCTAAACATTGTGTCAGAAGAAGCAAGAAAGAATAATTTTGTGACCCTTATTATAATCCCAATGAAATTGAATGTCCTTTCCAAAACAGTATGTTTTAGTGAGCTAGATTCGGTTAAATTGAAAGACTTCAAATGTAGCCAGGAAAGGGAAATTTCTAAAGGCTGGAGGTAGAAAGAACACTAGGAAAAGTTGACTGTAAATGTTTTGGCATAGGTCAAAAGCTATCATCACATTTGATAACTTTATATAGGTTTGTAGATGTGATGACTATATAAGCCCAATGTTCAGATGAGTGATTTCTTATGCAAGGGAATTGGGAAGGGCATTCAAATGAATTATAACCACCTTATTGATGACCAAAACCTGGGTTCCCTCTTAATTAAGATAACAGAAGAGAGAAGCTCAAGCTCAGCTTGAGAACTCCCAGAACTTTCACAAGCTAATTGTACAATATTTCAGAGTCTGATTCTTTTTGTACAGCAAAATAACGTTTTGGTCATGTATACTTATTGTGTATCTAATTTATATTTTAATATATTTAACATCTACTGGTCATCTTGCCATCTAGGGGGGGGTGGGGGGTAAGAGGTGAAAAATTGGAACAAGAGGTTTGGCAATTGTTAATGCTGTAAAGTTACCCATGCATATATCCTGTAAATAAAAGGCTATTAAATAAAAAAATTAAAAGAAAAAAAAGAGAACTCCCAGAACTCCAATGGTAATGGCTATCATTTAGAAATAGGGTCTTTAAAAAATTTTTTTTTTCCCCCAAAAATTTTTTTTTTTGGGTTAGGGGTTTAAAATTTTTTTTTTTTTTAATTTTTTTTTTTTTTTTTTTCCCCTTTTTTGGTAAAATTTTTAAAATTTTTTATTTTTTAACCCCCTTTCCTTTTTAAACCCCCAAAAAAAAAAAATTTTTAATTTTTTTAAAAAATTTTTTTTTTCCAAAAATTTTTTTTTTTGGGTTAAATTTTTTCCCTTTTTTTTTTGGTTTTCCTTTTTAAAAAAGGAAAAATTCCTTTTTTTTTTTTTTTTTAAAAATTTTAAAATTTTTAAATTTTTTTTTTTAAAAAAATTTTTTTTTTTTTTAAAAGGGGTTTTTAAAAATTTCTTTTCCTTTTTTTTTTTAAATTTAAAATTTTTTTTTTTTTTTTTTTTTAAAAAAAGGTTTTTTTTTTTTTTTTTTTGGTTTAAAAAAGGGCCCCCTTTTTTTTTTTCCCCCTTTTTTTCCTTCCCTTTTTTCTTTTTTTCCCCTTTTTTTTAAAAAAATTTTTTTTTTTTTTTTTTTTTAAAAAATTTTTGGGGTTTTTTTTTTTTTTTTTGGGGTTTTTTTTAAAAATTTTTTTTTTTTTTTGGGGGGTTTTTTTTTAAAAAAACAATTTTTTTTTTAAATTTTTTTTTTAGGGTTTTTTTTCCCAATTTTGACCTTTTCCTTAATTTTTTTGGCCAAAAAAAAATTTTTTTTAAAAACCCGGGGTTTTTAAAAAAATTTTTTTTTTTTTTTAATTTCCCCAAAAAATTTTTTAAGGGTTTTTTTTTAAAATTTTTTTTTCTTTTTTCCCCCCCTTTTTTTTTTTTTTTTTTAAAAAGGGCCCAAAAAAGGGCCTTCTTTTTTTCCCCTTTTTTTGGGGTTTTTTAAAAACCTTTAAAAGGGGGTTTTTTTTTTTTTTTAAAAAAAATTTTTTTTTTCCCCCCTTTAATTTTTGGGTTTTTCCCCCCCCAAATTTTTTTTTTTCCCTTTTTTTAAATTTAAGGGGGGGATTTAATTTTAATTTTTTTTTTTTTTTCCCTTTTAATTTTTTTTTTTTAAAAATTTTTCCCCCAAAATTTTTTGGCCCTTTTAAAATTTTTTTTTTTTATTTCCCTTTCGGAAATTTTCCCTTTTTTTTTTTCCCTTTTTTTTTTTAAATTTTAATTTTTTTTTTTTTCCCGGTTTTTTTTTTAAAAGGGTTTTTTTTTTGGTTTTTTTTTTAAAAATTTTTTTTTTTTTTTTTTAAAAATTTTTTAAATTTTTTTAAATTTTCCCTTAACCCCTTTTTTGGGGAAGGTTTTTTTTTTTTTCCCCCCAAATTTTTTTTTCCCAAAACCCCTTAAATTTTTTTTTTTTTTTTTTTTTTTTTTCCCCCCCCCCTTTTTTTTTTCCCTTTTCTTTTAACCCTTTTTTATTCCCCCTTTTTTTTTTTTTTTTAATTCTTTTAAAATTTTTTTAAATTCCTTCCTTTTAAAGTTTTTTTTTTTTTTTTTCCCCTTTTTTTTTTGGAAGGTTTTTAATTTTTTTTTTTTAAAATTTTTCCCCTTTTTTTTTTTAAAAAAAATTTTTTCAACCCTTTTTTTTTTCCCTTTTTTTTTTTTTTGGGTTTAAAAAAATTTTTTTTTTTTTTCCCCAAAGGGTTTTTTTTTAAAAAGGTTTTTAAATTTTTTTTCCGGTTAAAATTAAATTTAAAAATTTTTTTTTTTTTTTAATTTCTTTTTTCCAAAAATTTTTTTTTTTTTTTTTTTTTTTTGGAAAATTTTTTTTTTTCCCCAATTTCCTTTAAAAAATTTTTCCCTTTTTTTTTTGGTTTTTTTTTTTAAAAAAAAACCAAAATTTTCCAATTCCCCCTTTTTAATTTTAAAAGGGGTTTTTTTTTTTTTTTTCATTTGGTTTTTTTTTTTTGGGGGCCCGGGGTTTTTTTTTTTTTTTTTTTTGAAAGGGTTTTTGGGTTTTTTTTTTTAAATTTTTTTTTTTTTTTTTTTTTTTTTTTTTTTCCCAATTTTTTTTCCCCCTTTTTTGGGGATTTTTTTTCCCCCCCTTTTTTCCAAAAATTTTGTTTTTTTTTTTTTTTTTTTGAAAACCCATTTTTTTTTTTTTTTCCCCTTTTTTTTTTTTGGGGTTTTTTTTTTTTTTAAAATTTTTTTTTTCCCCTTTTTTTTTAAAAAACCAAAAGGGGGGGTTTTTAAACCCCTTTTTTTTTTTTTTTTAAAAAACCCCTTTTTTTTTTTAAAAAATTTTTTTCTTTTTGGGTTTTTTCCAAAATTTTTTTTTTTTTTTTTTTTTTGTTTTTTTTTAAAAAAAATTTTTGGTTTTTTTTTTTTTAAACCTTTTTTGGCCCCCCCAAAAGGGTTTTTTAAAAAAAATTTTAAAAAAAAAAACCCCCCCCCTTTTTTGGGGTTTTTTCCTTTTTTGGGGAAATTGGGGGTTTTTTTAAATTTTTTAAAAAATTTTTTTTGGGGTTTTTTTGTTGGAAAAACCCTAAAAGGGTTTTTTTTTTTATTTTTTTTTTTCCTAAATTTCCCTATTTTAAAATTTTTTTGGGGTTTTGGGGTTTTTTCCCTTTTTTTTGGGAAAAAAATTTTTTTTAAAAAAAAAAAGGGGGGGGGGGGTTTTTTTGGGGTGAAAATTTTTTCCCAATTAAATTTTTAAATTTTCCCGGTTTTTTTAAAAAAAATTTTCCTTTTAAAAAATTTTTTTTGTTTTTTTTTTGGGGGTTTTTTTTCCTTTTTTGTTTACCCGGGGGGGTTTTCCCCTTTTTTTTTGGGAAAGGGAATTTTCCCAAATTTTTTTTTTAAATTAACCCCCCTTTTTTTTTTTTTTTTTTGTTTTTTTTTAAAAAAAAAAAAATTTTTTTCTTTTTTTTTTTTTTTTTCCCTTTGGGGTTTTCCCCTTTTTTCCCCCCCCCAAAATTTCCCCCCTTTTTCCCCGGGTTTTTTTTAAAATTTTTTTTTTTTTTTAACCAATTTGGGGGTTTCCCAAACCTTAATTTCCCAAAATTTTTTTTTAAAACCCCGGGAAAAATTTTTTTTTTTTCCCCCCCAAGGGTTTTTTTTTTTTAAAAAATAAAATTTTTTTTTTTCCCCCCAACTTTTTAAAGAAAGGTTTTTTTTTTTTAAAAGGAAAAAACCCAAAATTTTTTTTTTAAGGGGTTTTTTAAAATTTAATTTTTTTTTTTTTTTTAAAAAATAGGGAAATTTTTTTCCCTTTTTTTTCCCCCCAAAAAATTTTTTTTTTGGGGGCCTTTTCCCAAAATTTTAAATTCCCCCCCTTTTTAAAAATTTTTTCTGGGGGGTTTTTTTTTTTTTTTGGGGGTTTTTTTCCTTTTTTGGGGGGAAAATTTTTTTTTTTTTGAAAGGGGGGGGAAAAAATTTTTTTTTAAAATTTTTTTTCCCCCTTTTTTAAACCCCCCCCCTTTTTTTTTTTTTTTTTTTGGCCCCTTTTCCCCCCCTTTTTTTTTTTTTTTTTTTAAAAATTTTTTTAAAAAAAAAAAAAGGGGGGGGGGAAAAGGTTTTTGGGGTTTGGGGGAAAGGGGGGGAAAAAAAATTTTTTTTAAAAATTTTTAAATTTTTTTTAAAAAAAAAAAGGGGGGGAAAAAAAGGGGGGCCCGGGAAAGGGGTTTAAAAAGGGGGGGGGGAAAAAAGGGGGAAAAAAATTTTTTCCCCTTGGGAAATTTCCAAAGTTGGGGGTTTTTTTTGGGGTTTTTTTTCCCAAGGTTTCCCTAAGGAACCCTTAAAAAAGGGGGGTTTAAAAAAATTCCTTTTTTTTTTTCTTTTGGGGGGAAATTTTTAAGGGGAAAAAAGGGGGGGGAAATTTCCCAATTTAAAAAATTTTTTTTTTTTTAAAAAAATTTTTGGGGGGGGGTTTTTTTTTTGGGGTTTGGGGCCCCTTGAATTTGGGGGGGTTTTTTTCCCCCAAATTTTTTTTGGGGGGAAAAAGGGGGTTCCTGGGAAAAGGAAACTTTGGGGTTTCCCCCCTTTTTAAAAAAGGGGCTTTTGGGGGGGGCCCCAAAAATTTGGGGCAAATTTTTGGGAAATTTCCAATTGGGGGCCCCGGGGGGGCCTTTTTCCCCCTTTCCCAAAAAACCCCCTTTTGGGGTCCAATTAAAATTTTTTTTGGAAAGGGGAAAACCCCTTTCCCTTTTTTGGGAAAAAAAAAACCCCCGGGGGAAAAAAAAAAGGGCCCCGGGGTTCCAAACCCCAAAAAAAAAAAAAACCTTTCCTTTTTTTTCCCCCCCCTTTTTCCCGGGGGCCCCCCCAAAACCCCAGGGGGGAAAAAAAATTTTTTTTTTTCCCAAAAAAGGGTTTTTCCCCCCCTTTTTTAAATTTAAAATTTTTGGGCCCCAAGGGAAAAATTTTTACCCGGGCCCTTTGGGGCCCTCCCTTTTTTTTTTAAAAAAAAAGGGGTTTGGGGAAATTTTAAATTTTTTAAAAATTTTTTTTAAAACCCCCCAAAACCCCGGAAAAGGGAATTCCCTTTTTGGGCCCCCCTTTCCCTTCCCCCCCCTTTTTAAAAAAAA
Organism: Sarcophilus harrisii; assembly: GCF_902635505.1. Taxonomy (NCBI): domain Eukaryota; kingdom Metazoa; phylum Chordata; class Mammalia; order Dasyuromorphia; family Dasyuridae; genus Sarcophilus; species Sarcophilus harrisii. The sequence goes on along the minus strand of NW_022290930.1, from coordinate 45,821 downwards.
ACCTTTTTTTTTGGGGGGGGGAAAAATTTTTTTTTTAAAGGGGGTTTTTTTTTTTTTTTTGGGGGAAAAAGGAAAGGATAAAAAAAAAAAAAGGGGTTTTAAAAAACCCTTTTTTTTTTTCCCTTTTTCCCCTTTTTTTTTTTTTTTTTTTTTTTTTTAAACCCTTTCCCTTTTCCCGGGTTTTAAAAGGGGGAAAAAATTTTTTTAAAATTTTCCCCCTTTTCCCCGGGGGTTTTTTAAAATTTTTTCCCCCAAATTTTTAAAATTTTTTTTTTGGGGGGGGGGTTAAACCCCTTTTAATTAAATTTTCCCCTTTAAATTTTTTTTGGGGTTTTTCCCCCCAAAGGGAAAGGAAAACCCGGGGGGGGATTTTTTTTTTTCCCCCTTTTTAAAAAAATTGGGCCTTTTTTTTAAAAAAAAATTTTTTTTTTTTTCCTTGGGGGAAATTTTTTTTCCCCCCCTTTTTTGGGGAAAAAAATTTTTTTAAAATTTTACCCCCCTTTTTTTTGGGAAATTGGTTTTTTTTCCCAAAAAAAAAAATTTTTTTTAAAAAAAAAAAAAAAAAATTTTTTCCCAAAAAAACCCGGGAAAAAGCCCAAAACCCCAAAAAAAAAAAAAAAGGGGGGTTTTTTAAATTTTCCCCCTTTTTTTAAAAGGTTGGAAAAGGTTTGGAAAAGGGGGGTTTTTTGGGGGGAAAAAATTTTCCCCCCACCCAAAAAATTTTGGAAAAGGGGAAAAAGGGGTTTTAAAAACCCCGGGAATTTTTATTTTTTTAAAAAAGGGGGGGAAAAAGGGAAAATTTTCCCTTTTAACCCCTTTTCCCCAAAGAAAAAAAAAGGGCCCCCTTTTTAAAACCCAAAAATTTTGGGGTTTTTTGGGGGCCCTTTTTTTTTTTTAATTTTTGGGGAAAAAAAAAGGGGGGGGGGTTTTTTTTTAAAATTTAAAATTTTTGGGTTTTTTTTTTCCTTTTTAAAATTTCCCCAAATTTAAAAATTTTTGGTTTTTTTTTTAATTTTTTTTTCCGGGAAAAGGGGAAAAATTTTTTGGGGTTTTTTTTTTTTAAAAAAAAAAAAACCTTTTTTTTTTGGGTTTCCTCCTTTTTTTTTAACCCTTTGGGGGTTTTCCTTGGGGGTTTTTTTTAAAAAAAATTGGGAAAAGGAAGAAAGGAAAAATTAAAATTTTTTTTTTTTTTAAAAAAAAAAAAAATTTTTTTTTTAAAAAAATTTTCTTTTTTTTTTTTTGGGGCCCTTTTTTTTTCCCCCAAAATTTTTTTTTTGGGTTTGGGGTTTTTAAAAAAAATTTTTTTAAAAAAAAAAAAAAAGGGGAAAAAAAAAAAAAGGGAAATTTGGGGCCAAAAAAAAACCCAAAAAGGGGAAATTTAAAAATTTTTTTTTCCCCAAATTTTAAATTTTTTGGGGGGTTGGAAAAAAAAAAAACCCCCCCCCCAAAAAAAAAAAAAAAATTTTTTTTTTTTTTTTTCCCCAAAAAAGGGGGGAAAAAGGAAATTTTTTTTAAAAAAAAGGGTGGAAAAAAAATTTTAAAAAAGGGGGGCCCCGGGGGCAAATTTTTTTTTTGGGGGGTTTTAAAGGGGGGAAAAAAACAAGGGGGGTTTTTTTGGGGGGAAAGGCCCGGGGGGGTTTTTTCCCCAAAAAAGGGAAAAAATTTTTGGGGGAAAAATTGGGTTTTAAAATTTTTTGGGAAACCCGGGGGGAAAAAATTTTTGGGCCCCCCCTTTTTTTTTCCCCCTTTTTTCCCAAAAAAAAAAAATTTTTTTCCAAAAAAAAAGGGATTTTTAAAAAAGGGGGTTTTGGTTTTTAAAAATTTTATTTAATTTGGGGGCCCCCCTTTTTTCCTCGGGGAAAAAAAATTTTTTTTTTAAATATTTTGGGGGGAAAAATTACGTTGGTTAAAAAAAAAGGGGGGGAAAAAAAAATTTTTTTCCAAAAAAAGGGGGGCCCCCCCCCTTAAATTTAAAACCCCCTTTTTAAATTTTCCGTTTTTTTTTTTTGGCCCCAAAGGAAAATTTTAAAGGGTTTTTTTTTTTTTTTTGGGGAAAATTAAAATTTTTTCCCCAAAACCCCCTTTTTGGAAAGGATTTTTAAAGGGGGTTTTTTTTTCCCCGGGGGGTTTTTTTTTTCCCCGGGCCCCCCCCCCGAAGGGATTTTTAAAAAAAAAAGGGGGGTTTTTTTTTTTCCCCCCCAAAAAATTTCCCCAAAATTTTCCCTTTTCCCCTTTTTAACCCGGGCCAAAGGGCCCTTTTTCCGGGTTCCCCCCCTTTTTGGGGTTTTTTTTTTTTTGGGCCCCCCCCGGGGGGGCCCGGGCCCCCGGGGGGGGAAAAAAAAAAAAAGGAAATTTTTCCCCCAAACCCCTTTCCGGGGGGCCCTTTAAAGGGGGCCCAAAACCCCCCCCTTTTTTTTCCCCTTGGGGGGTTTTTTTTTTCTTTTTTCCCCCTTTTCCCCGGGTTAAGGGGGGGGGCCAAAAATTTTTTGGCCCCCCCCGGGGGGTTTGGGGGGAATTTTTTTTTTTGCCAAAATTTTTAAATTCCCTTTTTCCAAAAACCCCCAACTTCCCGGGGCCCCCCAAAAGGGGAAAAGGTTTCCCAAAATCCCTTTTTCCCCCGGGGGTTTTTCCCCCCTTTTTTTTTTAACCTTTCCCCCCTTTCCCCCCCCGGAAGGGGCTTTTTCTGGGACCCCCAAAAATCTTTTTAAAAATTTTCCCCCCTTTAAAAAAATTTTTGGGGGTTTTTTTTTTTGAGGGGTTTGGCCCCTTTTTTTGGGGGGGCCCCTTTTTTCCCCTTTTTGGGGGAAAAAAGGGAAACCCCCTTTTTAAAAAAAATTTTTTTAAAATTTTCCCTTTTTTTTTTTGGGGTTTTTTTTTTTTTTTTTGGGAAAAGGAAAAAATTTTTTTCCCCTTTAAAAACCCCAAAAAAATTTCCCTTTTCCCCCAAAATTTTTTCCCCCTTTAAAAATTTTGTTTTTTCCCCCCTTTTTTTTTCCCCCAAGGGGATTTTTTGCCCCCGGGAAACCTCCCTTTTTTTTTTTTCCCCCCCTTGGCAAAGAATGTTTTTGGTTTTTGATATAACCTTTAATTTTCTTTATTGCCAAACCTTTAACAAATATTTTTTCATTTGATATAATTTCTTTTTGGGAAACAAAAACAATTTCTATTTCGCTTTTTCCTTTTTACTTTTTACCCCTAATTGGTCAGTTTTTTTACCTTTAATTTACCATTTACTTTTGCCCATTTAAATTTTTTTGGAAACTATTTTTATTTTTTAAAAATTAATTTTCTTTAAACAATTTATTTAGGACAAAAACCCAAACTTTGAAGGGCAAGGAAAGTCCAAAGTTAGGGACCCAATTTGGTTCTAGGCCAATTCCTTGGAATAAGGAATGAAAATTATTTATTTTTGGTTCCTTGCAAAATTGCCTTTCCTTTTAATTTTAATATACGTTTGTTGAAAGAAACAGTTTAAAGGGCTTTCCCAAAAGAAACACGTTTTCCTAGGGAATTTTCCCTTTTCCCACCCAAAGGCAAAATGGGGGAAAACGGATTTTAAAAAACATTTTCGAACATTACCGAAAAAAATGAAGAATTGGGAAGGAAAACAATTTATTAAATGACAAAGAAAGTCCCAGTGGGGAAAACATTTTCTTCTTTAAAGCTATTTTAACAGATGAGAAATTTATCCATAATTTCCGGGATTTTGGCCCTTTTCCAAAGGAGGCAAATTGGGGAAAAGGTGAAGTATTAAAGGACCAAGGTGGGGTCCCAAAGGGCTGGTTCAATTTGAAATTCCTTAAATTGGGAAGGTTCATTTTAAAATGAATGAAGTCATTTGGGCAGCAAAATTCCAAGGGAAGATTTCCAAGGAGGGGTTCCTGAGTCCCAATGGAATTGGAAAAGAGTTTAAAATTTAACAAACTATTAAGGGCTTCACCCATGGGTCCCGGTTCCTTTCTTTTGGCCCAACTTTCACCTGGGAAGTGGAACCAAAATTAAAGTTATTTTTTTTCCAGCCAAGGAAGAACCAAGGAGGAATTTCCAAAAACTCCCAAAGGTGAAAAAAGACATAAATTAACCCTTGGAGGTACCCTTGTACCCGTTTTGGCTTTGGCCCCTTTGGTGCAAGTAAACACCCAAAGGATTTTTTTTTTTTTTTTACAAAAGAACCTTTATGGAAACCCTTCAATGGAAACCAAAGACTTGCTTGAAAAGGCCCTTGAAGGGGTTCCAGTGATGAAGGTTATTTATTTGGAAAGGACCTCCTAAATGCCAAACCTTTCAACCCACCCATGCCTGGTTTAAAGCTTTGGGTGGAGTAGGACATTTCCGAAGACTCCTGCCTTGGCCACCCTTTTTCCGGCTGCCCTTCCTTTAGACTGGATATTAGGATGGGTCTACATATTTAAAAATATTTTAATAATTTCTGGACTCCAGGCTTTCCCTTGGAGCAAAAGGCTGAAGCCTCTGACTTCTTCTGTGTGACATGAAATGGTTAGAGTAAAAAATGACAGTGAGTTGATCTATCCTTGGGACTAGATACCAGCCTCTGAGTCTAGGGCAATATGGGCACTCATGGAAGCAAGGAAAAGATGCTGGGTCCAACCTTGAACCCTGCTTTCCATGTCTTCTTGCCCATTGCAGTCAATGCTGTCCTACTATGTTATGAATTATTCCTAGTAGTTCATTCCCTAAGTATACCAGGAAGGGAGTAATACAGAGAGTGGACTTTTAAGGGATCCATGACATCCTTCTCTTGGCCCCACAGTATTCTGGGAGGTCACCAATGTCATCCTTTCTAGGAAAGGGATTGAATAGGGACGTCCAAACCCTGGCACTTCCCGCTGCATTTGCCTTGCATTTGGGCACAGTTTCTGCCAATAAAGGTCCAGGGGCCAAGCCCAGGAGGTCAAGGGCTTTCCAAAGGCTTGGTTTATAGGCCAATGAGAAAACCTTAACCCAGGCTCCATGACCTACATGTGGCTTGCTGCCCTCCAGCAAGGTCTTATTAGGTAAGAAATGACTAAGGATGCTCTGAGGTGAAGGACTGCAATTCTGCGGCAAGATTCCCACAAACTCTGATGCCAAGGATCAAAGCTGGAACTTGAAGTGGGCTCTTTCCAGGTGAGAGCCTTTACTCTGTCCATGCCAGTGGGTGAGCTGGGTCACTGCACTCCCTTGCCAGGGATGGCACTTCTTTAACTCCCTGGCCTTTCTTCACTGCTCTAAAGAAGGATACCTCAATGGGAAGGAGATTTGGGGGCAAAGAATCTACTTGGGCTTCTAGCAACCCAAGACCTAGATATACTACAAGAGAATTTCTTATTTCTATTCTTTCTAGCTGCTCAGGAACAGTACAATTGGCTTTCTCCAATGCACTGACCGTTTTTCGGGGTCCTTGAGGGAAGAGACAAAGTCGAAGTCTCCTCTGACACATGACATTCTCCCTGACTACAAGCATTTCCTGACATAAAACTTTCAATTCACTGTTTTTTTTGTTTTTGTTTTTTTACCACCAGAGACTGCTCCCTAGTCTGCCCTGAGACCCCAGGAGGAAGTGCTTTCCTCTTTGCAGAATCACAGCCTGGAGATTTGGAAATGATTGTGTCACCCCAAGTGTTCTCCAAGCTAAAGATCCTGTAATCCTTCAACTTCCAGAAAATGGGCTCTATTTGCTGATTCTATGGACTACCTTGTTCTGGACACTACTATTTTCCTCAGTCAGCAGATTACTGCACGTGAGCTCGTACCTGGGAGGGTACCTTCTGCCCTTAGGGATCTGTGATACTGCTTTTTTTCTTTCCAAAGAACCCAGAGGAAGGCGTGGAAGGGGTTTTATAGGCCATGTTGGGCTCACATAACTTCCCTACATTCACATGTACAGAGCAGGAAATGGGCTCCCTGAAAGCTAAGGACATCCCTAAGAGGCACTAGGAAGTAAGCCTCAGGAGGACAATCGGCACCTTGGCTCCATATTCAGAGATATTTCCAGAAATTAGTCAGTGTCTTTGTATCTTAGTTCCTGCTGGACTATGTTGGGAATATATAGAAATTCTGATGATTTACTTAGATTTATTTTGTATCCTGCAACATTGTTAAAGTCTTGAACTATTCCTAGTACTTTTTTAGTTTATCCCCTAGGGATCTCTAAGGATACCATGATGTCATCTGCAAAGAATGATAATTTGATTTTTCTCTTAACCTACACTAATTCCTTTAATCTCTTAGTTCCTTTATTGCCAAAGCCAAGATTTCTAATACAATACTGAAGTGTAATGGTGGTAGTAGGCAACCTTGCATCACCCCAATCTTATTGGGAAACAAAATCATTTACTAGTTCTGCCTTTCTCCATTGGATGTTGAGCATTTTTGTGCCCTAATATGTGGTCAATTTGTTTATACTTTCCATGGATCATCAAAGGGGAGAAAAAGCAAATTCCTTTCTGTCTCCAATTTTCCCCAAAGCTCTATCATACCTAACATTTCTAAAATTGTATTCATTTCCTTAGCATCTTTCTAATTTATTTTGTGGTTCAATTTCCTACTTTTGAGAGGGCAAGGTTAAGATCCCATTAGTATAGGAAAAGTCCTGTCTATTTCTTCTTGCAGCTCTTAACTTCTCCTCTAGGAATTTGGAAGCCATACCACTTGGTGCATAAATGGTTAGTATTGCTATAGCTTTGTTATCTATGGTACCCTTTAACAAGATAGTTTCCTTTCTTATCTCTATTAGATATATTTCTGCTTTTGTCTGATCAGAGATAAAGATCCCTTCTCTCTCTCTCTCTCTCTCTCTCTCTCTCTCTCTCTCTCTCTCTCTTTTAATTATAGTCACATTTTATTGACAGAACCCATGCTAGGATAATTTTTTTTTACAACATTATCCCTTGCACTCACTTCTGTTCTGATGTTTCCCTCCCACCCTCCACCCCCTCCCCCAGATGGCGAGCAATCCTATATATGAACATGTCCTAGTTTGTTCCTAGATAAATGTCCAAGTGCAGATTCAAATTTCTTGTTGCACAGGGAGAATTGGATTCAGAAGGTTAAAAACCCAGGAAGAAAAATTAAAAAATGAAACAGTTTACATTCATTTTGGTGTCTTTTTCTTTGAGTGTAGCTGGCTTCTGTCCCATCATTGATCAATTGAAACTGAATTAGTTCTCTTTTGTCAAAGAAACCAATTTCCATCAGGTTACATCTTACGTATCGTTGTTGACGTATAAATATCCTGGTTCACCCATTTCACTTAGCATCGTTCATGTAATTCTCCAAGTTTCAATTCATCCTGGTTTCATTTCTTATAGAACAAAATATTTATAAATTCTATATCCACAATTTACTCAACCATTCTCCAATTGATGGGCCATTCATTTTCCAGTTTTCTATTATTACAAACAGGGCTACCACAAAACATTTTGGACATACTGGTCCCCTTTAACCTTTAGTATCTTGTTGGGGTATGTTTCAGTAGAAACATACTGGATTGAAGGGGGACAGTTTGATAACTTTTGGGGGCTTAATTCCAGATTGCCTTGGAATGGTTGGATTTATTCACCACTCTACCAATAATGTATCAGTGTCCCATTTTTCCCCATCCCTCCAACAATCAATATTATTTTTCCCGTCATTGTAACCAATCTGAAGGTGTAAGTTGGTATCTTAGATGTCTTAATTTCATTTCTTGATTAATAATGATTTGGGAATTTTTCATATGAGTGGTAATGATTTTACCTCATCATCTGAAAATTGTCTGTTCATATCCTTGACCATTTGTCAATTGCAGAATGGTTTGGCTTTAAGAAAATTGGTCCTCTATATTTTTTGGAAACAAGGGCCTTTATCGAACCTTTAACTGTGAAGATGTTTTCCAAAAGGGTTTTCCCTTAATCTTTGTTTCATTAGTTTTGTTTGTTTAAGGTTTTTAATGTAATCAAAATTTTCTATTTTGTCATCAAAATGGTCTTAGTTCATCTTTGTCACATTTCTTCCTCCACAAGTCTGAGAGATAAACCATCCTATGTTCCTCCAATTTTTTTATAATCTTTGTTTTATGTTCAAATCATGGACCCATTTTTGATTCCTTATCTTGGTACACGGTGTTAAGTGTGGGTCCATGCTTCAATTTCTGCCATACTTTTCCCACTTATCCCAGGAAGTTTTTGGACAAATAACGAATTTTATCCCAAAAGTTAGATCTTTTGGATTTGTCAAACGCTAGATTGCATGTTCATTCTGTTTTGGAACCTAACTCCCAATTGATCAAATTATTCATTTCAGCCAATACCAAATGGTTTTGGTGACTTGCTTTTTATAATATAGTTTTAGGTCAGGTACAGCTAGGCCAATTTTTATTTTTTTCATTAATTCTTTTGAGATTCTTGACCTTTTATTATTCCATATGAATTTTGTTGTTGTTTTTTTTTTTCTAGATCATTAAAATATTTTCTTGGAAGTCTGATTGCTATAGCACTGAATAAATAGATTAGTTTAGGGAGTTTTTATCTTTATTATATTCGCCGACCTATCCAGGAGCAATTTGATATTTTTCCAATTGTTTAAGTCTGACTTTTTGTGGGTTTTTGTAATTTTGTTCATATAATTCCTGACTTTGCTTTTATGAAATAGATTCCCAAAATCTTTATGCTGTCAACAGTTAGTTTGAATGGAATATCTCTTTTGTATCTCTTGCTGTTGGATTTTGTTGGTGATATATAAAAATGCTGAGGATTTGTGGGGATTTATTTATAACCTGCAACTTTGCTAAAGTTGTGGATTATTTCTAATGGCTTTTTAGTAGAATCTCTGGGGTTCTCTAAGTATACCATCATATCATCTACAAAAATTGATAGCTTGGTTTCCTCATTACCTATTCTAATTCCTTTAATCTTTCTCAACTCTTATTGCCGAGGCTAGTGTTTCTAATACAATACTGAATAATAATGGTGACAGTGGGTAACCTTGTTTCACTCCAGATCTTACTGGGAAAGGTTCCAGTTTTTCCCCATTGCATATGATGCTTACTGATGGTTTTAAATATATGCTCCTGACTATTTTAAGGAAAAATCCATTTATTCCTAATCTCTCAAGTGTTTTTATTAGGAATAGATGTTGGATTTTATCAAATGCTTTTTTTGCATCTATTGAGATGATCATATGGTTTTTGTTAGTCGTTTTTGGATATAAAGTTGGTGATAATAGTTTTCCTAATATTGAATCCAACTCCCTGCATTCCTGGTATAAACCTTACTTGATCAAGTGGTATTATCCTAGGAATGATTTTCGTAATCTTTTTTTCAATATTTTATTCATGATTTTCGATCGGTATTCATTAGGAGATTTATAATTTACTTTCTCTGTTTTCGTACCTTGGTTTAGGTATCGGTACCATGTCTTGGCGTAAAAGGAGTTTGGGGATTCCTTCAACCCCTTATTTTTTCCAAATAGTTTATATAGATTGGGGTTAATTTTGTTCTTTAAATGTTTGGTAGAATTACATGTAAACCCATCTGGTCCTGGGGATTTTTTCTTAGGGAGTTGGTTAATAGCTTGTTTCTATTTCTTTTCAAGATGGGACTGTTTAGGATATTTACTTCTTCCCGTTAATCTGGGCAAGCTTTTTTTTAAATATTCTTCCATTTCATTTGGTTGTTGAATTTATTCCAAAAGTTGGGCAAAAAGTAATCTTTAAAGTGCTCTAATTTCCTTCATTAGTGGCGAGTTTTCCTTTTCATTTTAAGACTAACCAATTTGATTTTTTCCCCTTTCCTTTTTTTTAAACGATTTTATTTTGTCTTTCGTTGGTTTTTTTCATTGAACCAACTCTTAGTTTTATTAATTAATTCAATAGTTTTTACTTGCAAATTTTATTGATCTCTCCTTTTATTTTTTAGAATTTTAAGTTTAGTGTTTGATCAGATTTTAATTTGTTCCTTTTCTAGCATTTTTAGTTGGCCCAAATTGTTGACCTTCTTTCTCTAATTTATGCAAGTAGGCCCTAAAGATATGGAAATTTCCCTTATTACCGCTTTGGCTGCATCCCACATTTTGGTATGATGTCTAATTATTATCATTTTCTTGGGGTTAATTAATTATTTTACTATTTGCTGTTTCACCCAAATCATTCTTTAGATGAGATTTTAGTTTCCAAATTTTTTGGTCTACTTTCCCGGCTTTTGTTGAGTATAATTTTATTGCATCGTGGTCTGAAAAGGATGTATCTACTTTTTTTCCCTTACTGCATTTGAGTTTGAGGTTTTATGTCCTAATATTGGTCTATTTTTGTATAGGTCCATGAACTGCTGGAAAAGAAAGTTACTCCTTTTCTGGTTCCATTTCATTTTCCCAGAATTCATCATATTCAACTTTTCATATTCTATTTACCCTTTGACTTGTTTCCTTATTTATGCTGTGGTTTGATTTATTTAATTTAGAGTAAGGGAGATCTTCCACTATTATAGTTTTGCTATCATTTCTTCGGCTTAATTTTCTTTAAGAATTTAGATGCTACAATTACTTGGTGCATATATTTAATTATTGATATTGTTTCATGATTACCCTTTAGCAAGATGGTGTGCCCTTTCCTTATCTCTTTTAGTTAGATCAATTTTGTTTTTACTTGATCTGAGATCAGGATGCCCTGTTTTTTGACTTTACCTGAAGCATAAGTAGATTTTGCCCAACCCTTTTACCTTTTATTCTGCAATGTATTCCCGTTTCAGGTGTTTTCCTTAAACAAAATATTATAGGATTCTGGCTTTTTAACCATTCTGCTAATTGCTTCCTTTATGGGGAGTTTTACCCCGTTCACATTTATGGTTAAAATGACCAATTCTGTATTACTTGCCATCTTGTTAACCCTTGTTTATGCTTTTCTCCCTTCTTTCCCCCTTCCCCCCTTTCCAGTATTAAACTTGAGTACCACTTGCTTCTCACAGCCCTCCCTTTTTTGTATCCCTCCTCCCCATCTTAGAGTTCCTCCCCCATTTATTCCTTTCCTCACAGTTTCTTAATTCCCCTTCTGTTTAGCTTATTCCTTCCCTTTTCACTTCTTTTCCTTCTCACTTTTCAATGAGATGAGAAGTTTCACCATACATTGAATATGTCCAAAATTTTTTTCCTCTTAAAGCCAATTTGATGGCAGTAAAAATATCCAATTATATTCATCCTCCATTCTTTTCTCTAGGAATAAGGTTTTTTCCTTTGTGAGAATAAAATTTAATTTACCCTTTTTTCGGCAATGTCCTTTCCACCTCTAATTTCTAGAACAAGGTATACATGTATTTTTTATACATCTTTACAGCAGAAATATAGTTCCCAAGATTTCTTTACCTTTTTAGGTTTTTCTTGAGTTCTATATTTGCAGATCAAACTTCTTAAGTTCTTTTTTTTTTTTTTTTTTTTCACCAAAAATAGGTGAAATTCACTTATTTCGTTGAATGACCATCTTCTTCCCTAGAAAAAGATGCTCATTCTGGCTAGGTAAGTTATTTTTGGTTGCATACTGAGTTCCTTAGCCTTTCAGAATATCATATTCCAGGCCCTTCAATCTTTTAATGTGGATGCTACTAGATCTTGGGTGATCCTTATTGTGGCTTCTATATTTTGAATTGGGTTTTTCTAGACGCTTGGAGTATTTTTTTTCCTTCGTTTGAAGGTTGTGGCATTTTGCCACTATATTTCTTGGTGTTTTGATTTTAGGATCCCTTTCGGTGGGTGATCGATGAATCCTTTCAATGTCTGTTTTACCCTCTGTTTCTATGACTTCTGGGCAGTTCTCTTTGATAACTTCCTGGAAAATAGTGTCCAGGCTACTCTTTTCTTCCTTTACTTGAAGCATAATAGTTTTTGCTCCTGCTTTTTACCTTTACTCTGAACTTATTACTTTGCGTTAAATGTGTTTCTTGTAAACGTATTTTTTTTAAATCATATTTTCTTTGAACATATCCAGACAAGAAAACAGAACTAGAATGGGGAAAGCAAGTCAAGAGTCTAGGGACGCAATTCAGTGTACAACAGACAAGTCCTGCCTGAAGTAGGGAATGAAATTATTACTTTGTGGTTCTGACAAAACTTGGCTTTCCTTTTAAGTTCCTATAATGAATAGATACAGATGTTGAGAAAGAAACAGAGGTGGGGGACATTGAGAAGGAAAGCATGTACACCAGAGATGTTTTGCCGCCTTCTCCACCCAAGAGAGGTAGAGTGGGGAAAAGAGAAAAGCAGGAGTATAAAGGACCAAGGCACAGCGTCCAACAGGCTAGGCCTACCTGGAGTACCATGGAAGATTGGGGGAGGCAAATGGTATTTCTTGAAATGGGATGATATGCATCATGTAGGCCAGTATGTGTTCCTGAGGGAAGCTATTCTCAATACAAATGAGAGGCTCTGGGGTTCATGGAATAGTCTACCTCCACTACTACCTGAAATTACTTTGTGTGGAATTACTGTTTCTTGGGATTCCGATCTTGTTTGGATATAATTGTGGGAAAGGAAGAACAGAGGTTGGGGGAAAATAGTGGGTATCCATATGGGTAGGGAAGTAGGGATGGACTGGATTTGGGGGTAGCATTCATTTGTCCTTGAATTCTGGGTAATAAATGTTACAATGTCGCAGATCTCGTGAGCAGTATGATCCTCTAGGCTCACTATCTCTTCATTGGGCACTGAATTAAGGACTTGTATAGTCTCTGAAATGTGGGTCATTTGATTTGGGGGACTGTTAAGGGACTCTTCATGCTGCATGTTTATCAAAGGGGCCTCAATGGAGGAGGTGTCCTGCACTCTATTGTGAGAGACGTTCCGAGCTGTGTCTTTGCCTTTTTAACATTCCAACCTGAAGAGCTGTCCTGGAGCTGGCAGATGAGGTTGTTCTCGGTAGTCCATGAAAGATGAGAAGAAGCAAATGGTATTTCTTGAAATGGGATACGAGTATGTGGGCGAGCATGTGTTCCTGAGGGCAGCTATTGTCCAAATAGATGAGAGGATCTGCGGTCTAGGGAATCTCTGGCTGTGGACCTTGAGCAGTTCTCCAATGAGGCACTTGGGTGGGTATACAGGTGAATGTGGCAGCGATCACTAGTGGGGACTTCAGGGTGCTGTTCTCCATTATCTGGACATTCTGAACTCGGGCAATAGAGGCTCCATTCCAAGGAATGAACTCATATTGCACCGCTGCATGCCAAGGAAGAGTCCAAGCAGGTGTGGGGTTCCAACCGTATGCCTCTATCAGAATGACAAGAGTGAAAATAATAGAAATCCTATCCCTAGAGGCTTTAGTCATGTCGCCCATTCCTTGCTTTGGTTCCGACTAGGCTTCAAGATGGAACACCCTAAAACATGTATTTTTTTTAAGCGAGGGGAAGAATCATGGCAGACATTTCATTCTGGAAATTTCCAGTGAAAACAGAACTATGACATTTGAATCCCTTGTGGTGTCCTGCCTGAGCAGATTATGACTTGTGAAGCCCTTTGTGCAGTACTTATCTGAGGTATCAAGGTCTATGGACTCAACATCAGACTCTTCATGCTGAGAGCCCCCACACTGGGCCCATCTGAAGGGAAAGACTCGTTCTAAAGTTGCCTTGAAGGGGTAGAGAAAGAGATGAGGTTGTCCATTCTGATTGGACTCCTGGAAGGTCCAATATAAGATTTCCGGGGCCACCATCATTTTCTTACATTCACTCCTGCTTTTCTGGACACACTCATTGTGCAACAGTCTAGAGATCATCCTGGTATATTCTGGCACCTCCCCAGCCGCCGCTTAGCCTGAATTAGGATGGGTCTACATATTTAACAATATTTTAATGACTTCTGGGCTCTAGGCTTCCCCTTGGGAGCAACAGGCTGAGGCCTCTGACTTCTTCCAGTGCCTGGGGGAGGGGGACATGAAATGGTTACAGTAAACAATGAGTGAGTTGATCTATCCCTGGGACTAGATGCAACCTGAGTCCAGGGCAATATGGGCAAACATGGAAACAAGGGAGAGATGCTGGGTCCAACCTTGAACCCTGCTTTCCATGTCTTCTTGCCCATTGCAGTCAATGCTTTCCTGTTATGTTAGGAATTATTTTTAGTAGTTTTTTTAGTTCATTCCCTAAGGATCCCTAAGTATACCAGGACAGGGATTCATACTGAAGAAGAACTTTTAAGGCATACATGACATGATGTGACATCCTTCTCTTGGCCTCACAATACTCTGGTAGGTCACCAATGCCATCATTCTAGGTAAGGAATTGAAGAGGGATTTCCAGACCCTGGCACTTCCCACTGCATTTGCCTTGCAGGTGGGCACAGTTCTACCAATAAAGGTCTCAGGGGTCATAAGCTCTGTGAGGTCAAGGCCTTTTCCAGAGATTCAGAGCCCATAGCTTTCAGTGGGGAAACCTTGAATCTAGGGCTTCATGACCTACGATGTGGCTTGCTGCCCTCCAGCAAGGTCTTACCAGGTAAGAAATGACTAAGGATGCTCTGTGAGGCAAAGGACTGCATTTTGGGGCAAGATTCCCACAAACCCTGATGCCAATGATCAAAGCTGGGACTTGAAGTAGGCTCTTTCCAGGTGAGAGCCTTTATTCTGTTCATGCCAATGGGTGAGCTTGGTCACTGGTCTCCCTTGCAAGCGATGGCACTTCTTCAACTCCCTGGCCTTTCCTCACACCACTAAGGAGGGATGCCTCAATGGGAAGGAGATTTGGGGAAAGGATCTACTTGGGCCTCTAGCAACCTACTACCTGGAGATCCTGCAAGAGAATCTTCTCCTTCTACTCTTTCTAGCTGCTCAGGAATAGTACAATTGGCTTTCTCAAATACACTGACCATTTTTCGTGGTCCTGGAGGGAAGAGACAAAGCTGAAGTCTCTTCCGACACGTGACATTATCCCTGACAAGCACTGCTTGACATAAAGCTTTCCATTGCCTGTTTTCCACCACCATAGACTGTTCCCTGACCTGCCCTGTGACCCCAGGAGGAAGTGCTTTACTCTTTCAGATCACAGCTTCTGAGATCTATGAACATGGTTGTATCACCCCAAGTGTTCTCCAAGATAATGATCCCCTAGTCTCAACTCCCAGAAGATGGGTTCGATTTGCTGACCCTGTGGACTACCTTGTTCTGGACAGTACTCATTTGCTAGGTCAGCCTTCATCAGATTACTACAGGTGAGCTCTGACCTAGGAGTGCACACTCTGCCTTTGGGATCTGTTATAGTGCTTTTTCTTCCAAAAACCCAGAGTGGCTTTGGGAAATGCCGAAAGGCCATGTTCCCACTTTTACTTCCCTTTGCCACCACATGTTACAGAGCAGGAAATGGCCCCTAAGGTTGGGATATCCCTAAGAGGAACTTGGAAGTAAGCCTCAGGAGGACAATCGGCACCTTGGCTCCATATCCAGAGAAATTTCCAGTGTCTTTGTATCTCTATTGCTGCTGGACTATGTTGGTAATATATAGAGAAATCCTGATGACTTATGTGGATTTATTTTGTATCCTCCAACATTGTTCAAGTTATAAACTATTTCTAGTAGTTTTTTTTACTTCATTTCCTAGGTATCTCTAAGTATACCATCATATCATCTGCAAAGAGTGATAATTTGGTTTCCTCTTGACCTACTCTAATTCCTTTAATCTCTTTCCATGGATCACCGAAGGGGAGAAAAAGCATATTCCTTTCAGTCTCCATTCAGTTTTTCCCAAAGCTCTGTCATACCTAACATTTCTAAAATTATATTCACTTCCTTAACATCTTTCAAATTTATTTTGTGGGTCAATTTCTCTACTTTTGAGAGGGCAAGGTTAAGAACCCATTAGTATAGGAGGAGTCCTGTCTATTTGTTCTTGCAGCTCTTAACTTCTCCTCTAGGAATTTGGAAGCCATACCACTTGGTGCATAAATGGTTAGTATTGCTATAGCTTCATTATCTATGGTACCCTTTAACAAGATAGTTTCCTTCCTTATCTCTATTAGATAAGGAAGCAAAGCTTCCTTCTGCTTTTTTCTGATCAGAAATTATGATTGCTACTCTTGCTTTTCTTAGTTCACTTGAAGCATAATAGTTTTTTTTTTTTTTACTCCTGCCTATTATCTGTACTCTGAACTTATTACTTTGGGTTAAATGTGTTTCTTGTAAACATTTTTTAACAAAAAAATTTATATTTCATTTGAACATATCCAGACAAGAAAATAGAACATGAATGGGGACAGGAAAATCAAGAGTATGGAGACCCAGTTAAGGATACAACAGACAAGTCCTGCCTGAAATAGGGAATGAAATTATTACTTTGTGGTTCTGATCAAACTTGGCTTTCCTTTTAAGTTCCTATAATGTGTGTATACAGATGTTGAAAAAGAAACAGGGGTGGGGGACATTGAGAAGGAAAGCATGTACACCAGAGATATTTTGCCCTCTTCTCCACCCAAGAGAGGTAGAATAGGGAAAAGAGAAAAGCAGGAGTATAAAGGACCAAGGTATGGTGTCTACCGGGCTAGGCCTACCTGGAGTACCATGGAAGATTGGGGGAGGCAAATAGCATTTCTTGAAATGGGATATGTCATGTAAGCCAGTATGTGCTCCTGAGGGAAGCTATTTTCAATACAAATGAGAGTCTCTGGGGTCCATGGAGTGGCATATCTCCACTACTACCTGAAATTACTTTGTGTGGCATTAGTTTCTTGGGATTCCTATCTTGTTTGGATATAATTGTGGGAAAAGAAGAACAGAGGTGGGGGAAGAATAGTGGGTTCCATATGGTTAGGGAAGTGGGGATGGACTGGATTTGGGGGGGGTAGCATTCATTCGTCCATGTTTCTGCATAATAAATATTGCAGGGTCATCTCCTAAGGAATATGATCCTCTAGGCTCACTATCTTTTTATTGGGCACTGAATTGATAACTTGCATAGTCTCTGACATGTAGGTCATTTGATTTGGGGGACTGTTAAGGGACTCTTCATGCTGCGTGTTTATCAAAGGGACCTCGGTGGAGGAGGTGTCCTGTACTCTATTGTCGGAGGCATTCTGACCTGTGTCTTTGCCTTTGTTAACATTCCAACCCGAAGAGCTGTCCTGGAGCTGGCAGATACGGTTGTTCTCTGTAGTCCATGGAAGATGAGAGGAAGCAAATGGTATTTCTTGAAATGAGATACGAGTCATGTGGGCGCGAATGTGTTCCTCAGGGAAGCTATTGTCCATATAGATGAGAGGCTCTGTGTTCCATGGAATCTCTGGCTGTGTGGACCCTGAGCAGTTCTCCAATGAGGCACTTGGGTGGGTATATAGGTGAATGTGGCAGGGATCACTAGTGGGGGCTCCAGGTTGCTGTTCTCCATCATCTGGACGTTCTGTACTTGGGCCATGGAGGCTCCATTCCAAGGAATGAACTTGTATTGCACCATAACATGCCAAGGAAGAGTCCAAGCAGGTTTGGGGTTCCAAAAGTATGCCCCTATCACAATAACAAGAGTGGAAAATATTACAAATCCTATCCCTAGAGGCTCTCTACCCATGTCGCCCATTCCTTGCTTTGGCTCTGACTGCGCTTCAAGATGGAACACCCTAAAGCATGTATTTTTTTTTTTTTTTTTATGCAAGTGGAAGAACCATGGTAGACATTTCATTCTGGAACTCTCCAGTGAAAACAAAGACTATGACATTTGAAGCCCTTGAGGTTTCCTGCCTGAGCAGAATGTGACTTGTGAAGGCCTTTGTGCAGTACTTACCTGAGGGATCAAGGTCTATGGACTTAACATCAGACCCTTCACGCTCAGAGCCCTCATGTCTGGCCCATCTGAAGTGACAGACTCGTTTGAAAGAAGCCTTGAAGGGGTAGAGAATGAGATGAGGTTGTCCATTTTATTGGACTCCTGGAAGGTCCAATATAAGGTTTCCGGGGCCACCATCATTTTCCTACATTCACTCCAGCTTTTCTGGACAAACTTATTGTGCAACAGTCTGGAGATCATCCTGTATATTGCTCGGCGCCTCTTCCTGGCTGCCGTCATAGCCTGGATATTAGAATGGGTCTACATATTTTAAAATATTTTAGTGACTTCTGGGCTCCAGGCTTCCTTTCCCTCAGGAGCAAAAGGCTGAGGCCTCTGAATTCTTGTAGTGCCTGGGGGTGACATGAAATGATTAGAGTTAAAAATGACAGTGAGTTGATCTTTTCCACCAGACGCCAAACCCTGAGTCAGGGTAAATTGGGCAATTCCATAAGCAAGGAGAGATGCTTCCAACCCTTAACCGCTTTCCATGTCGTCTTGCCCATTGCAGTCAATGCTTTCCTGCTATGTTATGAATTATTTCTACTTGTTTTTTATTTCATTCCCTAAGTGTACCAGGAAGGGATTCATAGTGAGGATGGACTGTCAAAGGATCCATGACATCCTTCTCTTGGCCCTACAGTACTCTGGGAGGTCACCAATGCCATCCTTTCTAGGAAAGGGATTGAATAGGGTCACCGTTTTCCCTTGCCAGGGATGACATATCTTTAATTCTCTGGCCTTTCCTCACTGCTCTAACGAGGGATATCTCATGGGTCCCCGGGACCCAGACCGGCACCTTCCCGGGTTTGCCTTTGCAGGTGGGCCCCACCAATAAAGTCCTAATTAGGCCTGTGGAGGTCATGGCCTTTTCCAGAGCTTTAGAGCTTGTAGCTTCTACTGGGAAACCTTGAATCTAGGGCTTCATGACCTACAGCGTGGCTTGCTGCCCTCCAGCAAGGTCTTACAAAGTAAGAAATGACTCGGGATGCTCTGAGAGGCGAAGGACTGCATTTTGCGACAAGATTCCCACAAATCCTGATGCCAAGGATCAAAGTTGGGACTTGAAGTAGGCCCTTTCCAGATAAGGAGCCTTTATGCTCTGTTCATGCCAGTGGGTGAGCTGGGTCCCACTGGTCTCCCTTGCCAGGGATGGCACTTCTGTATCTCCCTGGCCTTTGCTCACTGCTCTAATGGGAAGGAGATTTGGGCAAAGAATCTACTTGGTCTTCTAGCAACCCAGGACCTGGATATATTATAAAAGAATTTCCTCCTTCTTTTTCTAGCTGCTCAGGAACAGTACAATTGGCTTTCTCAAACACACTGACCATTTCTCATTGTTGTCCAGGAGGGAAGAGACAAAGCTTAAGTTTCCTCTGACCCGTGACATTCTCCCTGACAACAAGGATTTCCTCACAACAAGCTTTCAATTCCTTCTTTCCCACCACTCCAGACTGTTCCCTTCTCTACCTTCAGATCCAAGGAGGAAGTGCTTTGTTTTCTAGATCACAACTTCTCAAGTCTTTAAACATGGTTGTATCATCCCACGTCTTCTCCAAGATAAAGATCCCCTGATCCCTCATCTCCCTGGAGAGAGGCCTGAGGTGTTGACCCTGTGGAGTGTCTTCCTTTGGCCAGTCTACTGCTGACTCAAGTTACCAGTGACCAGAGTACTGCAGGTGAGCTCTGACCTGAAACGGTACCCTCTGCCCTTGGAATATGTTATAGTGCCTTTTTTCTTTCCAGATGTCCTAGGGCAAGACATGGAAAGGGCTGTATAGGCCGTGTTGGGCCCATTTACTTTCCTCATACTCACATGTACAGAGCAGGAAACGGGTTCCCAGAAGGCTAAGGACATCCCTCAGAGCCTCTGGGAAGTAAGCCTTGGGAGAACAACCAGCTCCTTGTCTCCATATCCCGAGATTTCTAGAAATTAACCAATGTCCATTTCATCTTGCTGATCTCTGATCCCAAGGACCTCCAGAAACTAGACTCCATCCAACCATTCCCAACCCAATAACCAAGGAGACATTAGGTAGATTCTTAAATTTACCTTTGTTCTTGCAGAATGGAGCTGGTCCTGCTGAAGCTGCCTTTTCCATCTAGGAGTTTCTCTCAGGACTGAGTTCTCAGGCTTAAGTATGCTTGGGAAGGAATTTGAGAGGGGAATTCTCACCAGATTCCAACCATCGGATTCGCCGCCTGCTTCACTCTTTGGCTACTGACGGACTGACAGTCATGCCCAGAAAGACCCCTTCTCAGTCCTGGACCACTTTCCCTGTCCCATGAAGATGAATGACAAACATGTTTAAGGGTAACTAGAGGTTGGAAAATGTGGTGGGGACAGCTTCCTAACCCTAGTTTTCTATAAATCAATCATTTTTCCCCTCTTCTTGATCAGTTACTACGTGTTCTTTTCTTAGATGTTCTGGAACAGACTGATGTTTAGAGGAGTTTTTTTTTTTTTTTTTCTGGAAGATCTAATTCTCCAAGTAAGGGAACTTATGGAGATTCCCTTTGTGTTCAACCCTTCTAAAACTGACCTCAATAAAATTTAACACAATTGAAATTTGTTTGCCAGTAACTAAATCTTGTGGTAAGAACTAGTAACTAGTACAGATTTTAGAGCTCTAATAATTGGGAATCTCTAGACCAGAGAATTTACATTTTCTATACCCTTTATCTAAAAAACATAAACTGTCGACCACTATATGAAAGAAAAATCTAAATATGTAGAACTGTCTTGTAATATGTGCCCTTCTAGGAAAAAAACAAAAAAGGATATTCAGCACAAAAGTGATTTCACCTAAGGATCAGAGTCCTTTTTCATTGGGCATTTAAAAAATAATTTCCCCTCCTCATTCCAATGAGCTAAATAATTCCATACAGATGCATCTAAGTAACAAACCTTTTTGCAGGTGGATGACTTGCAGGTTGTTTGGAAATGAACGTTTCCAAAAGAGTAATTTACTGCAGTTTTAATAAATTATGGGGGCTGTCTTAATAGATTAAAGAAATTATTCCACACTGATCCCAAAACTTGCTACAAAGATAATAACATATATCATACCTAACAAACAATACGCAAAGTACAAGGAGAAGCATTCTTTACTTAGTTGTATTAATGTATTGAAGGGAGTATAATTCTAGATTGAATGGTTCTGATGTTCAATACCTGAATCTTACCAGCTTAGATGTGCTCTAGCATTGAGTTAAAATTTGCATTTTGTTTTCATCTCTTCTCCTGACCATTTGCCATGGTTTTAAAAATTTGCCATAGAAAAAATATAGGGACTTAATCATGGTGAGGGGGAAATGTTCCCCTGCTTTCTTAGTACATTAAGGTAAGAATTATAAAGGCCAGAGTTTCAAATGATGATTTACTTCAACCCTCTATCGGATTATGTTACTGAATTTGGGTATTGAGAAATTTTCATAGAACAAAAGGTATCAAATATTTCTCCAAGATTTAATCTTTAAAAATAACCAACCTATGCACTACCTTAATATGCAAAATAACTTCTCTTTAATTAAAAAAAATATATATATATATAAGTACGCAAAACATATGTACAAAAATATGTGAATAAAAAATTCTTTTCAAATCAGTTTCCTTATTTGTTTTCAGTAATTGTTGGGTTTCTATCTCTAGTTTACATAACCATACAACTAGAGGCACATAATCTTTCTTGTGAAAGAGGAATTATAAATATAAAAAGGTTAAGAGGCCCTGATAGAAAGTGTTTGGTGGGAAAATTTGTCTTCCAGGGAGTGTAATGGGTTGAGGTTTGAGCTGATGACCGAGGTCCCAAGTACAGAGGTTGTAGGTAATTGGGCTATACTTATTAATATACGTGGATTGGATAAAGAAGGTCCCTGCCCACCTCTCCATGCAAGTCCAGATTGTTGTATAGGAAATGACGATTTTTGGGTGGGGCAAGAGAGAGAGACAGGAAGAGAAGCTTGGAGATTGGGGCTGGGTTTGTGGCTGCTGGTCGAGCTTAGCCTTGACCGCTGCACACATTGCTATCCGATTCTCTTCCACCTCTGATCCTTCTTCACTGAGAATAAAAGACTGACGATTTTCCCCAACCTGGAATTCCTGTCTCAGTTGGATCTTTAAAGACACAACTTAACAGGAGAAATTATCGAACAGTCCCATCACAACCATCCCAGATATGGAAAATACAAGAATTTAAAAGGATTGGTGTGTTTTTTTTAATGTTTTTTTTTTTTAAACCCAGAACAAGGGAAGGCCAAGATGGCGGAGAAGACATGGATTTCTAAGCTCTTTCTTTACCCTTTATCAATAATTATATCGAGCCTCAAAAAATAGTCTTGACTGTTACAATTTTAAAGAAAGAAGTGAACAACTCAAGGCCGAAGAAAATCTGCAGTCTAGCCAAAAAGGTTGGTTCCTGGGCCAGGGGGAGATCAGCACAGACTGGGAGAGGAAAAGTTCCGAGGGAGCCCCAAACCAAAGTGAACGCAAGATCTCGGCACAAGCATGCCCCAACCCGCAGTACGGGGCCTTTTCCTTGGGGCAGTTGTGATCCTGCACGGCAGGAGGACGAGCCTGCTAGCCTAATCTGGGCAGTGGGGGAGCCTGGCTTGGGGCCATAGGAGTTTTCCGGGCCGATTTGCATCAGGAGGAGCTCGGTTTGGGCGGTTCGGTCAGCTGCTACCACCACAGTCCCACAAGAGGTTGGCCTGGGGCGGTGAACACTTTACCCCCTTAGACTCTAGCCAAAGGCAATACTAACCCCACCAGCCCTACTAAGAAGTTTGATAGCTCCGCCAGTTAATCCACTTCCCGTTGGGGGAAGGGAAAACCTCCCAGAGCAATCCCATATTGGAGCCGGAAATCGGTTTACATTCCTCCTGCTCTGCAGAGGAAGTTGGTAAACCCCTTTGCCTAGAAGAAACTACCCCTAAAGGCTTTAAAACATAAGCATAAAAGAGAAAAAGAATGATCGACAGATTCTATGCAGAAAAAGAGCAGGTCACAAACCTGAAGAGACCCCAAACAGCAAAATGCATCAGACTGTCCCCTTTACAGGATCCTCAAAGGAATTATTCCTTAAAAAGAAAGAAAGAAGATAAATGGGAAAGGAAAAGAGAAGCCTATAAGAGAGCAAAAAACTTCCTGAAATACGAATTGAAAAAGTTAAAAATTCCCCAGGAAGTGCAGGGAAAACAAAATTGGTGAATTGGAAAAATAAAGAACTCGCAAGAAAGTAGGATCTGTGAATTGAAAAGAAAATAAGTCACTAAAAAAAAAAAAAATTAGTGAAATGGAAAAATTTCCACAGACCAAAACAAACATTTAAAACTTAATTTAATATACAGAAAGAAGTAAAAAAGCTTAATGAAGAAAATAATTTTTAAAATTAGAATGAAAAACAGAAACTAATTGATTCATTGAGACAGCAAGAATCATCAAGAAAAAAAAAAAATGACAAACTGGAAAACCATGAATTATCTCCTTGCAAAAACGAAGACTTAAAATAGATCTAGGGAGAGATAAGCTGAGGATTATTGGCTCCGAAAACTATGATGAAAAAAAAGAGCCTGATACTATTTTACAAAGAAATCAACAAAGAGAACTGCCCAGATGTAATAGAATCAGGAAGGTAAAATAGGATTAAAGAATTCATCGAACACCATCTGAAAGAAACCCTAAAATAAAAACCCCAAGGAATATTGGCCAAATTTGGAACTAAGATTAAGGAAAAATTTTACAAGCAGCCAAAAAAAAAAAACCATTTAAATACTGGAGGTTACAATAAGGATCACCCAAGATCCGGCTGTCTTCATTAAAGGAAAGAAGGGCCTGGAAATTGATATTCCAAAACAAGAAATTGGGATGCAGCCAAGAATAAACTAACCAGTTGGCATTTTCCAGGGAAGAAGATGGACATTTAATGAAACAAATGAATCATTTGTTAAGAAAAACCAGAACTAAAACAAAAAATTTGATTCCAACCATAGAACCCAAAGATGCAGCAAAGGTAAAAATAACCTTTGAGAATTGTATTTTGTTGGTATACAAAAGAATAATGAAATTTGATTGTACTGATATAAAAAAAAGGGAAGTAGATATGGAAAAAGGGATGATGGAGAATAAGGTGGGAAGGAGGGATAAAAGAGGGAAACCACATCCCAAAGAGGAAAGGAAACTTATCATATTAGGAATTTAGAGAGGGGGAGGAACATTGTGTGAAATCTTACCTCATCAGAGTTGGCTCAAAGAAAAATAATTACATTTGTTTTAGAGAAAATTCTCTCTCGCCTCATTTAAAAAACGGGGGGGAGAGAAAAGGAAAGAAAAAGGTAATAAGGGAAGGAAGGGGGACTCAAAGGTGGGGAGAGGGGATTATAAAGAGGTGATCGGATCCAAGAGGGGCATGGGTTTAAAAGGGGGAAAGAGGGTTGGGAGGAAAAAAGTAAAGCATAATCTGGGGTTAAGGATGGTAGGAAAAGATTTAGTAATTCTAACCTCCTGAATGGGATGAACCCCCAAAAGAGGAGGCAGATAGCAGACTGACGTCGAACCCTACAATATGTTGTTTAAAAGAAAACACATTTAAAGAGGAACAATATAGAGAAAGGAAAAGGCTGGAGCAAAATATTATGCTTCAGGTGAAGTCAAAAAAGCAGGGGTAGCCATCCTTATCTCAGATCAAGCAAAAGTAAAAATTGATCTAATTAAAAGAGATAAGGAAGGAAACTCCATCCTGCTAAAGGGTAGCAGAAACAACGAAGCAATATCAATATAATGCAACAAGTGGTATGGCATCCAACTTCCTAAAGGAGAAGTTAAGAGAGTTGCAAGAAGAAATAGAAAACAAAACTGTAATAGTAGGAGATCTCAACCTTGGTAATTTCCTTAGAATTAGACAAACCAAACCAAAAAAACAAAAAGAAAGAAATTAAAGAAGTAAATAGAATATTAGAAAAATTAGGTATGTTGGATCTTTTGGAAAAATTGAATAATAAAAGGAAATACTTTCTTCTCAGCAGTTCATGGGAACGTATTCAAAATTGGACCATATTTAATAAAAAGACCTCAAATTAAATGCAAGAAAAGAAAAGTAAATGCTTTTTTTCAGATCTATAAAAAAATCAATTCATCAAAAAGTTCGGGGAGAAATAGACCAAAAGTAATTGGAAACTAAAAATTTCCATCTTTAAAGAATGATTTGAAGCAAAATTATAGATACAATTAATAATTTAATTAAGATAATCAATGATGAGACATCGCCAAAATTTGTGGGATGCAGCCAAAGGGTAATAAGGGGGAATTTTAACCTTAGAGGCTTACTTGAATAAAAAAAGAGAAAGAAATGATTAATGAATTGGGCTTGCAACTAAAAAAACTAAAAAATGACCAAATTAAAAAAGCCCCAATCAAAAACTAAATTGGAAATTTAAAATTAAAAGGGAGGTTAAATATTAAAGTAAAAACTATTGAACTAATTAAAAAATAAGAGTTGGTTCTATGAAAAAGCCAATAAAATAGATAAGCCCTTTTGCAAACTATTAGAAAAGGAGGGAGGAAAATGGAAATTAGTAGTCTTAAAAATGAAAAGGGAGAACCTTTCCACCAATAAGAGGAAATTAGAGAAATAATAAGGAGTTATTTTGCTCAACTTTATGCCAATAAATTTGATAACCTAAGTGAAATTGGATGAGTACCCAAAAATATAGACTTCCCAGACTAAAGAGGAGGAAGTAAATTGTTTTAATAGTCCCATTTGAAAAAGAAAATAAACAGGGCAAAAACAACTCCCTAAGAAAAAATCCCCAGGACCAGATGGATTTATATGAATTTTACCAAACATTTAAAGAACAATTGGCCCCAATGCTATATAAATTATTTGATAAAATAGGGAATGAAGGAGTCCTACCAAATCTTTCTATACACAGACACGGTAATTGATAATTTAAACCAGGTAGGTTGAAAACAGAGAAAGAAAAATTATAGACCAATCTCCCTATCGAATATTGATTTAAAAATCTTAAATAAGATATTAGCAAAAAGACTAGAAAATCATCTCCAAGATAAACACTATGATCAAGTAGGATTTATACCAGGGAATGCAGGGCTGGTTCAATATTAGAAAAAATAATATAATTGGCCATGTTAATAACCAAATTTAAAAAACCATATGATCATTTCAACAAATGCAGAAAAAGCATTTGATAAAATCCAAAATCCATTCCTATTAAAAAAACAGAGCATAGGAATAAATGGACTTTTCCTTAAAATAACAGCATCTATTTAAACCATCAGCAAACATATTAAGGAGACAAACTGCAACCATTCCCAATAAGATCTGGAGGAAACAAGGTTGCCCACCACCGTTACTATTTAATATTGTATTAGAAAATGCTAGCTTTAAAAGAGCTGAGAAAGAGATTAAAGGGATAAGAATAGGCAATGAGAAACCAAAATCACCTTTGCCGATGAATGATGGTTACTTAGAGAACCCCAGAGATTCTTAAAAAGTTCTTAGAAATAATCCCAACTTTAGCAAAGTTGTTGGTTATAAAATAAAACCCACATGTTTAATTCTTATATATCACTAAAAAACCAACAGTCGGAGCTACAAAGAGAAATTTATTTAAAGTAACCCTGATAAATAAAAATATTTAAATCTATCTGCCAAGGGAAAAATCAGAAACTTTATGGAGCAAAAATTACAGACCACTTTTCCACAAATTAAGTCTGATCTAACCAATTGAAAAAATATTAAATGTTCTTGGATAGGGCGAGCAAAATAATAAAGATGAAATATTACCTAAAGTAATCTATTTATTTAGCGCTATACCAATCAGAGTCCCAAAAACTATTTTAATGACCTAGAAAATAACACCAAAGTTCATATGGAAAAAAAAGGTCAAGAATTTCAAGGGAAATTAAGGAAAAACAAAATCAAATGAAGGTGGCTTAGCCACCAGATCTTTATATTATAGAGCAGTAGTTACCAAAACCATTTGGTATTGGCCAAGGAATAGATTAGTTGATCAGTGGAATAGATTAGTTTCAAGGGATAAACAGTCAACAAAAATAGCAGCCTGGGTTTTAAAAACCCAAAGATCCCAGCTTTGGAAAGAACTTAATGTTTGATAAAAAATTGCTGGGAAAATTGGAAACCATATGGCAGAAACTAGGCATTGATCCATACTTAACGCCGTACACCAAGATAAGGTCAAAATGGGTTCATGACCTAGGCATAAAGAATGAAATTATTAATAAATTAGAGGAACACAGGATAGTTTACCTCTCAGACCTGTGGAAGGTTTGGCAATTGTTAATGCTGTAAAGTTACCCGTGCATATATCTTGTAAATAAAAGGCTATTCAAAAAAAAAGAATCAAAAAGAATGCTGAGATGAAGTCCGAGTAACAGTTTCTGGGTAATGAATATAAACAGATTATTAGTCTAGTTGATCATAAATTGATAGTGGTTTCTCTGAATAACCAAATCTTGTCTCTGGTTTCTTTTACCAGCATGGGACATGGGTTGGAAGAATTTCCAAGGTCTAGTCCATATAGTAGATTAAGTTAAATCCTTAAACATGAGATATGAAAATCTTTATTGAAATATTTGTCATGGCAGTCTGTGATTGATTTTCTGAGGGATTTATTCTCCTCAATCAAGCAGCATAAGGTCAGTGAGGAAATAAACGAATTTTCAAGTAGTATCTTTTATTACTGATATTCCTTAGTAATATTCCCTTCTCTTTAAAATTTTCACTTATTAGTTTAGCTGACAGTTGATTTGGAGGACAGTTTAAGGGGCTCATCACGCTGCATGCTCATCAAAGGGGCCTTGGTGGAAGAGGTGTTCCCTGGTGTATTTTCAGAGATATTTTCACCTCTCTTCACCTTTCTTGCCAACATCCCAAACAGAAGGGCTGTCCTGGGGCTGACAGCTGAGATTGTTCTCCATAGTCCATGGAAGATAGGTGTGGGCAAATGGTATTCCTTGAAATGGGGTAATATGTATCATAGAAAAAGACTGACAATCAGCTAAGAATGGGATCCCATTGCAAGCCCTCCTCACCTAATCTCAGCCTGTTTATCTTATACATGCAAGGCAAACTAAGCTGGTCAGTGCTACTCTAGTCACTTTATTGTCATCATTGTAATGTAGGACATCATGGTTAACCGAGGAGAAATTGAGCAAAAACAATGGGTTTTCCTGCCCAGATTCTTAGAAGCAGGTCGAGTTTCCAAGCAGCCTAGCCTCCTTAGTGATGAAGTAATGGCAGGGGACTGAGGACTTGTGGCCCAAGACCCATGAAATGTGCATGCATCAGGGTGGACGTTCCCACGCAAGGGAGTTCTTGTCAGAGGGGAAACATGTGAGGTGACGTGAAATGTGGCCTTTGGAAAGTGTTCAGGCACTGAGAAAAACCATTGGCCACCCATTTGCAGATTATTGAACATCCCGTCTAATAAATTGGTTTTTAAAGCTCCAGGTTTTTTCAGAATTTATTTCAGAGCAGGCACATGAAATAAGACATTGAGAAGGAAAACATTTACATCAGAGATATATTGCCTTCTTCTCCAACCTGGAGGAATTGATGTAGAATGGGAACAACAGGAAAGCAAGAGTATCGAGGACCAAGGCATGGCCTCCACAGGCTAGTCCTACCTGGAGTAGGTAATGGAATTACTCTGTTTCTTGGGTTCCTATCTTCTTTGGATATAATTGTGGGGAAGGAAATACAGAGGTGGGGGGAAGAACAGTGGGGATCCATGTGGGTAGGGAAGTGGGTATGAATACATTAAGCCTAGATTTGGGGGGTAGCATTCATAGTTCCATGGATTCTGGGTAATAAATGTTCAATGTCATATCTCTTACGGAGTATGATCCTCTAGGTTGTTCACCAACTCCTCATTGGGCACTGAATTAATGGCGGACACAGTCTGTGGCTTGTGGGCCATTTGATTTAGGGGACTGTTTTTAATGGGCTATTCATGTTGCAAGTTTATCAGAGGAGCATCTGTGGAAGAGGTGTCCTGCGATGTATTCTCAGAGACATTCTGACCCATCTCTTCCCCTTTCTTGTCAGCGTCCCAACCTGAAGGGTTGTCCTGGGGCTGACTGCTGAGGTTGTTCTATAGAATACTTGGAAAATAGATGCAGGCAAATGGTATTTCTTGAACTGGGATGATATGTATCATATTGGAGACCATGTGCTCCCAAGGGAAGCTATTGTCCATATAGAGAGAGGCTAGTCGGAATTCTGGCCGGGACCTGTGGGGATTCCAAAGAGGCACTTGGATGGATATACAGGTGAATGTGCTGGGGATCACTAGTGGTGGCTCCAGGGTGCTGTTCTCCATAATCTGGACAATCTGCCTTTGGGCAATGGAGGCTCCATTCCAAGGAATGAACTCCCACTGAACTGCATCAAGCCAAGGAGGAGTCCAGGCAGGTATGGGGTTCCAACTATATGCCCCTATCAAAATGACAAGAGTGAAAATATTACAAATCGTATTCCTAGAGGCTCTCTACCCGTGTCCCCCTGTCCTTGTTTTGGCTCCAACTGGGCTTGAAGATGGAACACAGGAAAACATACTTTTTTTTTTTATTTATTTAACTAAGAGGAAGAAACATGACACAGACTTTGTTTTGGTACTGTTTAGTGAAAACAGGGATAGTGACTTTTGAAACCCTTGAGGTACTCTGCCCGAGCAGAATGTAACTTCTAAAGCCCTTTGTGCAGTACTTACCTGAGGTGTCATAGTCTGTGGATTCAACATCGAGACTTCATGCTCAGAGCCCCCATGCCCAGCCCGTCTGAAGGGAAAGACTTATTCTGAAACCCCCTTGAGAATGGGTTGAGAATGGGAACACCCTGCTGATACTGATTGCACTCCTGGAAGGCCCCGTATAAATTTTCTAGTGCAATCATCATGTCCTGACATTCACTCCAGCTTCTCTTGACACCCTCCTTATAAAACAGCCTGGAGATCATCCTGTATATTGCTCGGCTTCCTCTTCCTGGCTGCCCTCAGAGCCTAGATGTTAGGGTGGGCCCACATATTCAAAAATATTTTAATTGATTCTGGGCTCCAGGCTTCCCCTTGGAGCAAGAAGCCAAGGCCCCCTGACTTTTCCAGTCAGAGGAGATGAAGAAAAGAATTACCCAGTCTAAAAAGACAGGTTGGTTTCATCCTGGGGCTAGATGCCATCCTTTATGTCTGAGGCAATGGACACTCATGGAAGCAGACAACAGATGTTGGGTATGACCTTCAGCCCTGCTTTCCATGTCTTCTTGCCCTTTGGACTCAGTGTTTTCCTGCTCCCCTAGGAAGGGATCCATACTGAGGTTGACTTCCAAGGGGTCCATGACACCCTTCTCCAAGGCCCACAGTACTCTAGGAACTCACCAATGCCATCATTTCTAGGAGAGAGAATGAAAAGGGATTGCCAGTTCCTGGCACCTTCCTCTGCATTTGCCTTGCAGCTGGTCACCATTTCTACCAATAAAAGTCTCAGGGGTCACAAGCTCTGTTTGTGTAAGGGCTTTCCCAGAGCTTCAGAGCCCGTAGCTTTCAGAAGAAGCCTTGAATCCAGGGCTTCATGACCCACAGTCTGGCTTGCTGCCTTCCAGGGAGGTTGTACTAGGTAAAAAATGAATGAAGATGCACTGAGAAGGCAATGAACACATTCGGGGGCAGGACTCCCACAAATCCTGATACCAGGGTTCAGGGCTGGGAGGTGAAGTGGCCTCCTTCCAGGTCATGTCTTTCCGCCCGTACCAGTGGGTGACCTGGCCTGCTGCCTCCTATGCCGGGGCAATTTCCTCCATTCCCTGGCCTTCATTAAGGCCCCAAGGGGATGCCCAATGGGGAAGGATTTTGAAAAGATCTATGTGGATTTCAAGCAACATGATTACATAAAAGGAGGGATTGTACCTGGAGATTCTGCAGGAGAAGGTTCTGCTTCTACTTTTTTTTGCTGCTCAGGAACAGTACAATTGGCCTTTTCCATCACATCGGCCATTTTCTGCCCCGGAGGATTTAGGACAAAGCTGTCTCCCTTAATAAACATGACATCTCCCGAAACAAAATTTTCTGACATCGCTCCCCCTTTGCCTTCACACCACCCCAGACTGTTCCCTGATCTGCCCTCAGACCCAGTAAGAAAGTGCTTTCCTTTTCCAAATCATAACTTCTCTAATCTGAATATGGTTGTCACCCCAAGTGTTCTATAAGATCCCCTGATCCTTCATCTTCCAGGAGAGGGATTTGAGGTGCTGACCCTCTGGGCCACCCTCCACATTCTACTGTTTACCAAGGTCACCAGTGACCAGATTACTGCCAGCAAACACTGACCTGGGAGGGCACTGTCTGCCCTTGTGGAACAATCATGGTTATTTTTTTTGGGGGGGGCAGGGGGAATGTCCCAAAGAACCCAGAAGAAGCCATGGGAGGGCTGTATAGGCCATGTTGGGCCACCTTACCTTCCCCAAACTCATATGTTTAGAGGAAGAAACTGGCTCCCTGAAGGTTAAGGACATCCCAAAGAACCTCTAAGTAAGCTTTAGGAGATCAATCATCTCGTTGGCTCCATATCCAGAGATTTCCAGACATTAGCCCTTGTCCATTTCATCTTACTGATCTCTAGCCTCAAGGCCCTCCAGGAACAAGACTCCATCCAGCCATTCTAAACACACTAACCCCAAGGAGACACAAGGAGGGATTCCGTTCCGCCAATTTACTGGTCTTCCTCCTTATCTTTTGTCCTTCCAAAAAGGGGCTGGATCTGGTCCTGCTGAAGCTGCCTCCAACCGAGAATTTTCCAGACTGGGTTCCCTCAGGCTTGTGTAGGCTTTGGAAGCGATCAGAGAGGGGAGTTCTCACCTGATCCCAGCAATCAGATTAGCTCCCTTCTTGACTCTTTGGCTAATAAAGGACCAACAATCATTCACAGAAAGACCCCTTCTCAGTCCTGGACCTCTTTCTCCATCCTGTGAGGAGAAGGAGGAGCAAGCCCCAAGAGAAAAACCCTTGTTGGGATTCACCGGGAAACTTTCCTCACCCCAAATCCTGGAGGAAACCATTTCCCTCTTCCTCACGTTACCAGTTCCAAGGCATTTTCCAGGCCTCCCAAGTCCCCATCCAAATGATCCCCCTCACAGGTTTCTTCACACATACATTTCATATAATACTCAGAGACCCTTAGGATGCAGACTGGCAGGAGGTAGGGATCACTCATGAGAAGATATTCAAGGCCAAAAAGACCTTTCCAAAGAGAATATTAGCTCTCCTGGGACCTGAACTAGTACAGGAATGTTTCAAATGGAAATGGCCCTGGATCCTTAAAGGTCAGGAAGCCATGTAGAATATGAGAGATGACTATTTGCCACTCATGGACAATGCCTCTTAGAAGGGGCAATTCCCATCTCGGGTTCCTTGAAAATAAGTTTTTCTTCCTTAACTTCAAATGGAAGGGGATTAAACCCTGGAGGAACATAACTTGGTAGGAGCAACTTCCTACTGTCTTTCCCATGCCTTTGCTATATATATGATATATATATACACACACACATTGTTCATATCCTTTGACCATTTATCAGAGAATTAGCTTGAATTATAAATTTGAGTCAATTTCTTAATATTTAAAAAGTTTATTGAGTTTTGGATTATTGCTTTCCTTCTAAATTTTTGTCACATTAGTTTCGCAAACATTTTAATATAATCAGAAATATAAATCAGAAAAGGGCTTCAGTGGAGGAGGTGTCCTGTGACCTCTCGTTGGAGACCTTCTGACCGGTGTCTTTGCCTTCGTCAGTATCCCAACCTGAAGGGTTGTCCTGGGGCTGACTGCTGAGGTTGTTACCGAGTTTGTAAAGATTGGGGGAGGCAATGGTATTTTTGATTTGGGATAATATGAGTCATGGGAAAACATGACCCAGGGCTGTCCATATAGATGAGCGGCTGTGGGGGCCATGGAATCTCCGACTGTGGACCTTGAGCGGTACTCCAATGAGGCACTTGAGTGAATATGTAGGCAAATGTGGTGGGGATCACTGGTGGGGGCTCCAGGGTGCTGTTCATCATTTGGGCATTCTGCCCTTGGGCAATGAAGGCTCCACTCCAAGGAAGGGAGTCATATTGCACCGCAGCATGCCAAGGAAGAGTCCAAGGAGGAATGGGGTTCCAAACGTATGCCCCTATCAGAATGACAAGGGTGAAAATATTACAAATCCCATCCCTAGAGGCTCTCTACCCATGCCACTCAATCCTTGTTTTGGCTCTGACTGGGCTTCAAGATCCAACACCATAAAACATGTATTTAAGCAAGGGAAGAGCCATGGGAGAGAGCAGAATGTGACTTGTGAAGCCCTTTGTGCAGTACTTACCTGAGGTGTCAAGGTCTGTGGACTCGGACTCTTCACGCTCAGATCCCCCATGCGTGTCCCATGTGAATGGAAAGACTCTTTCTAAAGCCTCCTTGAATGGGTAGAGAAAGGGACGAGGTTGTCCATTCTGATTGGACTCCTGGAAGGTCCAATATAAATTTTCCAGGGCCACCATCATGTCCCTACATTCACTCCAGCTTTTAGGTATACCCTCGTTGTGCAACATCCTGGAGATCATTCTATATATTGCTCGGCGTCTCTTCCTGGCTGCCCTCATTGACTGGATATTAGGGTGGGTCCACATATTTAAAAATATTTTGATGGCTTCTGGGCTCCAGGCTTCCCCTTGTGGAGCAAAAGGCCGAGACCCCTGATTTCTTTCAGTTGCTGGAAGAGACATGAAGAAATGGTTAGAATTCTGCCCAGTCAAATTTGACAGTGAGTTGGTCTATCCCTGGGCTTAGATGCCATTCTCTACGAGATGCTGGGTCCAACTTTGAACCCTGCTTTTCATGTCTTCTTGCCCTTTGGACTAAATTTACATATAGTTGGGCAAAATAACTCCCAATTACTCCGATTTCCTCTTCAATGGTGGAAAGTTTTCCCTTTTCATTTGAGACTGAAAATTACTTTGTGAGAAGCAGCTTTCCCAGAGTTTCAGAGGCTGTAGCTTTCAGAGGCAAGCCTTGAACCCAGACTTTTGTGACCTACGGACTGGCTTGCTGCCTTACAGGGAGGTTGTACCAGCTTAAGAAATGAATAAGGACTCCCACAAATCCTGATGACTATGATCAATGCTGGGACATGACAAGGATTCTTTGCAGGTGACGACTCCTTACTCGGTTCATGCCAGTGGGTGGGCTGCGTCACTGCTCTCCCATGCCAGAGATGGCCCTTCCTCTCCTCCCTACCCTTTCATTACTGCCCTAAGGAGGGATGCCTCAATGGGAAGATTTAGGGTAAAGGATCATTTGGGCTTCAAGCAAACCAGACTATATAGAAGGGGGAGGGGTTGTACCTGGAGATGCTGCAGGAGGATCTCTTGCTTTGACTTTATCTTGCTGCTCAGGAACAGCACAGTTGGCTTTCTCGATCACACCGGCCATTTCTTTTGGTCCTGGAGGGAAGAGACAAACCTTCTGACACATGATATTCTTCCTGACGAAGCATTTTCTGACATCAAGCTTTCAATTTCCTTCTTTCCCACCAGCCTAGAAAGCTCCCTGATCTGCCCTGAACAAATTTCCTAACCCTAAATCCCTCTCTTCTGATCAGTTACTAGTTGCTAGATATTTTCCTAGGCTCTCCCTGCACGTCCCCATCCCAAGGATTCCTGCTCGCAAAGGCTTCCTCTTCATAAACTCATTTCATGCAATACTTGATAAACCTTAGGATGCAGCCTGGCAGGAACCAGAGGTCACTCATGGGAGGATTTTTAAGGTCAGAAAGGCCTTGCTACTGAGAATGTTAGGGCTCCCGGGACCTGAACCTGTCCTATTGCCCCGAATCCTAGAATGTAAGGACTGGAAGCCATGTAGAATATCAGAGTTAATGGAACCGTTTGCCACTCTTGGACCTTGCTTTCCTCTTGCAAAGCAGAGATTTACAATCCCATTCTGAATTTCTGGAAAATGCAAGTTTTTCTCTGTCTCCCCTTGGACTTGAATGAAGGGCATTAGCCCCTGGAGGGAATGTAACTTGGTAGGAGCAACTTCCTGCTGTCTTTCCCATTCCTTTGCCAGCCAATACCTAAAAATGTCTGTCTCTCTTTTTCTGCAAGACACAACAGCCATCTTGACCTCGGTGGATACCCTGAATTACAACCAATCCCTGATACTTGAATCTAGCCAATGTCTCTATCTCAGCATGTTCTCTATCTGTCTGGAAAATCTCATTCCAGAAAGAAGACAGCTGTGTCCCTATTTCAAATTTGCCTTTCTTTCCTTAAGGATGGCAGAAGAAACGTTCCAAAAAGAAAACCACCAACAATCTTTTCCACAATCCTTAGCTTTCAGCTTAAAAGAAGGTCCTAGATTAAGGGAAGTATAGAGCAGTAATATTCATTTGGTATTTGGCAAATGAAGAAACTGTGATAGGAAATTCTCCAAAGGTCACCCCAGTAGCAATGGCAGAGTCTGGCTCAGCTGCAATGCCCACTGAACCACCATACACAAGATCACAGAAAATTATAGAGCGCACATTTCAATCAGCCAGTTTTCATGCTGTTGAATGCGCTACATGGGGGTGACTGTCAGTGGAACCAGAGCTCTTGGATCCTCCGAATATGTTTCAGCAGGACAGATTCTATAACTCTCTGAGCACATAGTAGGGCCACCATAGCATACATCGAGTCAGGTCTAGGTCAGACCCTGAAAGCAATCAGATAACTCTCCCTTGTATTTCAGTGATCCCCATCTCCAATTCCCTGCTGAACCTCCCAACAGCCAGCCTGCTCCACTCAACACTATAGGCCTCAGGAAAGAGCAGCAAGGTCCCCAGAACCCAAATTTTCCCAGAAATGTTACCCGAGAGAAGGTGCCTCCTGCTTGGTGGTTGGTGCTCCTCTTCCAGCTATGTCTTCAAGAAAGGACTGGCTCAAGCTGACTTAGCCCAGGCTTATATGGGCTCTCTGATTGTGCTAAACAGGTGATCCCAGAAGTCCAGCCAATTGGA
>NW_022290930.1:0-5000 GCF_902635505.1 Sarcophilus harrisii | reverse complement strand
TAAGGGAAAATAAAAGGGGGTTTTTGGGGGTTTTTTAAAAAACCCGGGAAGGGGGGTTTTTTTAAAAAAAAATTTTTTTTTAAACAATTTTTCAACACTGACACTTACTAAACCTGGTATTCCAAATTTCCCAGCTTTCCCTGATGTCCTCCCCCAGATGGCAAGGAAGCCAATAAATGAAATTCTCTGATACATATTTCCATAATTATTATTCTTGTAAAATTTTTTAACTGAAATAATTACATTCCACTTTTTTTTTACAAGAAGGGCACAACCTTTCATATGCTTTTTAGATACCTTTTTAGATACTTTTGTTGAGTAAATTGTGGTATATGAATGTTATGGAATATTATTGTTCTGTAAGAAATGACAGCAGGACGAATACAGAGATGATTGGCGAGACTTACATGAACTGATGCTGAGCGAAATGAGCAGAACCAGGAAATCATTATATACCTCAACAGCGATACTGTATGAGGATGTATTCTGATGGAAGTGGATTTCTTCAACAAAGACAAGATCTAACTTAGTTTCAATTGATCAAGGATGGACAGAAGCAGCTACACCCAAAGAAAGAACACTAGGAAATGAATGTAAACTGCTTGCATTTTTGTTCTTCTTCCCCGGTTATTTATACCTTCTAAATCCAATTCTCCCTGAGCAACAAGAAAGCTGTTCGGTTCTGCACACATATATTGTATCCAAGATCCACTGTAATCTATTTAACATGTATAGGACTGCTTGCCATCTTTGGGGAGAAGGCAGAGGGAGGGAGGGGAAAAATCGGAACAGAAGTGAGTGCAAGGGATAATGTAAAAAATTACCCTGGCATAGGTTCTGTCAATAAAAAGTTATTTAATTAAAAAAAAAAGAAATATAAGGTTTGAGCTAACTGCTCTCACATCATCTGGTTAGTTGTAAAGCTCCATAGCACTAACCAGCTCCATTTAGATTTTATTAAAAGGGTAAATAGACCCAGACGAAGCCCTGAGAGGACTTGAAATGTGACCCCATTCTTAGCTAGTTTAAGGAAACAAGTTTTCTATGTTAGGATTTGTTAGAAACTAAGAATTCCTGCTGGAGGTGTTCAGGACCAAGCTGATTACTCATTGTGGGGCACCATGTAGACCAGGGCCCCAGATGATACCAGGTTCTAGAGTCCTAACTCAGGCCCTCTCCCTCCCCACCACCACACTTTCACAGCCCACAGCGGACCCTTTCCTGTAACTCCAGAAGCAGGAGTGTGGGGGTGGGTGGATGAGGAGACATTGGAGAACTGTTTAGGACCTTGCAGGAAAAGGAAAATAAAAGAATTTATCCTACATCTCTGACATTTGTTTACTGGAAGATCAAGATCAAGCCAAATGATTAATTTACACTTTCTCCCCCCCTCCCTAGAACTGATTGATTCAGACATATTTGATTGAGTTCTTGATGTCCAAATGGATACTAAAGACTTTGTTACAAGGAACTAAGTATGCCTTTTGTCCAGGGCTCCAAAGAACTCTAGAGATGTCAAAGGGTGTA
The DNA here is from genome assembly GCF_902635505.1 of Sarcophilus harrisii. Lineage (NCBI taxonomy): Eukaryota > Metazoa > Chordata > Mammalia > Dasyuromorphia > Dasyuridae > Sarcophilus > Sarcophilus harrisii. Next base: position 3,473 of record NW_022290930.1, on the reverse strand, counting down.
TCTTCCTTGTTCCCCTCAGACTCTGTTTAGTCCTCACTAAGTAGCTCAGGCTGGTTCCAATTGGCTGGACTTTTGGGATCAACTGTTTAGCACAATCAGAAGGCTCATATAAGCCTGGGCTAAGGCAGTCTCAGCCAGTCCTTCCTTGAAGACATAGCTGGAATAGGAGCACCAACCATCAAGCAGGACGCACCTTCTCTCAGGTAACATTTCTGGGGAAACCTGGGTTCTGGGGACTTTGCTGCTGTTTCCTTGAGGCCTATAGTGTGAGGGGAGGACGCTGGCTGCCAAGATTCTCCAGGAAAGTGGAGATGGGAATCGATAAAATCCAAGGGAGAGTTTATCTGATTGCTTTCAGGGTCTGACCTAGACTTGACTCAGTGTAGGCAATGGTGGCCCTACTGTGCTCAGGGAGATGCAGAATCTGTGCTGCTCAAACTGAAATTCAAAGGATCCAGGAGCTCTGGTTTTCCCGATAGTCCCACTCTGAAGCTCATTCAAAAGCATGGAAAGTGGCTGATCGAAATTGGGGCTCTGTGATGTTCTCTGTATGGTGGTTCAGTGGGCATTGCAGCCGAGTGTATTCAGACTCTGACATTGCTACTGGGGCGACCTTTGGACATTTTCCTACTTGGACCACAGTTTCTTCTTTTTGCCAAATACCAAATGGATATTACTGCTCTATACTTCCCTTACTCTAGGACCTTCTTTTAAGCTGAAAGCCCAATGAGACAACTAACATAGAGCATCATACTCCACAGGAGATCTGACGTCCCAAAATCTATTACCCAGAAGCCATGGACCTATGAATGCTATCCCCCAAAGCCAGGCTTAATGTGTCCATCCCCACTTCCCTACCCACATGGATCCCCACTATTCTTCCCCCCACCTCTTTTTCTTTCCCAACATCTGTATCCATATATGGAACTTGAAATAAACGACAAGTTTTCTCAGAACCACAAAGTAATAATTTCATTCCCTACTTTAGACAGCACTTGTCTGTTGTATCCTCAATTGGGTTCCTAGACTTTTGACTTTCTTGTCCGCCTTCTAGCTGTTCTTGTCTGGATATGTTCAAATAAAATACGATTAAAAAAAAAGTCTCCAGACACTGGAAGAAATCAGAGGCCTCAGCCTTGTGCTCACCCTAATATCCAGGCTCTGAGGGCAGCCAGGAAGAGACTCTGAGTAATATATACGGGATGATCTCCAGGCTTTTATACAAGGAGTGTGTCCAGACGAGCTGGGCTGAGGGTCGGGAAATGATGGTATGGAGGGATGGATTCTCTTTAGAAAGTTCTTTCTGACCTCAAAAATCCTCCCATGAGTGACCTCTGGTGTCTGCCGGGCTGCATCCTGGGAGTTTTGCATGAAATCTGTATGAAGAGGAAGCCTTTGAGAACAGGAATCCTTCGGATGGGGACTTACAAGAAGACCCTAGAACAATGAGGAGCAACTAGTAACTGATCAAGAAGAGATAGGAAATGATCAATTTATAGAAATCTAGTGATTTATTAAGCAAACTTGTTCCTAACACCTGTAAATGAACCCTCCCAAAAGGTTGTCCAGCCTCTAGTGATACTTAAGCACTTGTTCTCCTTCAGCACTTGTTCTCCTTCATCCTCACAGGACAGGGAACGAGGTCCAGGACTGAGAAGGGGGGTCTTTGTGTGTATGATTGTCAGTCCTTCAGTAGCCAAAGTCAAGCAGGCAGCTAATCTGATTGTGGGATCAGGTGAGAACTCCCCTCTCAGATCACTTCCAGAGCCTACACAAGCCTGAGGGAACCCAGTCTGGGAAATTCTTGGTTGGAGGCAGCTTCAGCAGGACCAGATCCAGCCCCTTTCTGGAAGGACAAAGATAAGGGGAAGACCAGAATGAAATTGCTTGGGCTTCAATGAATCCACCTTGTGTCTCCTTGGGGTTAGTGTGTTGAGAATGGTTTAAAGGGGTCCAGTTCCTGGAGGGCCTTGGGGCTACAAGTCGGTAAGAGAAAATGGACATTGGCTAATTTCTAGAAATTTCTCTGGATATGGAGCCAAGGTGATTGTTGTTCTCCTGAGTCTAACCTCCTAGAGGCTCTCAGGGATGTCCTTGGCCTTCTGGGAGTCAGTATCTTCCTCTGTGCATATGAGTGGGAAAGGTAAGGTGGCCTATACAGCCCCTTCCATGGCTTCCTCTGCCTTCTTCGGGTCTTTTTTACCTCAAAAAACACCATGGCTGATTCCCAAGAGCAGACAGTACCCTCCCAGGTCAGATCACCTGCAGTAATATGGTCCCTGGTCACCTTGGTAAGCAGTAGAATGTCAAGAGGGCATTCTGCAGAGTCAGCAACTCGGGCCTCTCTCCTGGGAGAATAAGGATCAGGGGACCTTTATCATGGAGAAGACTTGGGATGACACAACCATGTTCAGATTAGAGAAGTTGTCATCTGGAAAAGGAAAGCACTTCCTGCTTGGGTCTCAGGACAGAACAGAGCAGTCTGGGCTGGTGGGAAAGAGGGAAATTGAAAGCTTGATGTCAGAAAATGCTTTGTCAGGAAGAATATGGTGTCAGAAGGTTTGTCTCTTCCCTCCAGGACCAAGAAAAATGGCCAGTGTACTTCAGAAAGGCAACTGTGCTGTTCCTGAGCAGCAAGGAGTAGAAGCAGGAGATTCTCCTGCAGCATCTCCAGGTACAATCCCTCCTTCTGTATAGTGTTGCTTGAAGCTCAAATCGATCCTTTTCCCCCAATCTTTGCATTAAGGCATCCCTCCTTAGGGTAGTAATGAAAGGGCAGGGAGTAGAGGAAGGGCCATCCCTGGCATGGGAGAGCAGTGACCCAGCCCACCCACTGCCATGAACTGAGTAAGGAACCCTCATCTGCAAAGAACCCATTTCATGTCCCAGCTTTGATCCTTGACATCAGGATTTGTGGGAGTCCTGTCCCAGAATGCAGCCATTCCTCTCCCACTGCATCCTCATTCATTTCTTACCTGGAACACCAAGCCAGACTGTGGGTCATGAAGTCCTGGGTTCAAGGCTTACCTATAAAAGCTACAATCTCTGAAGCTCTGGAGAAGTCCTTACCCTCAGAGCTTGTGACCCCTGAGACCTTTATTGGTAAAAATAGTGCCCAGGCGAAAGGCAAAGGCAAAGGGAGGTGCCGGTAACTGGAAATCCCTTTTGATTTCTTCTCCTAGAAATGATGGCACTGGTGAGTTCCCAGATAATGTGGGCCTTGGAGAAGGGTGTCATGGACCCCTTGGAAGTCCAAACTCAAAATGAATCCCTTTCCAAAGAAGCAAGAAATATACTGAGTCCAAAGGGCAAGAGGACTTGAAAAGCAGGGCACAAAGACTGGATCCAGCAAATCTCACCCGATTCTATGAGTACCCATATTGCCCCAGACCCATAGAGAATGGCAGCTGAGCCCAAGGATAGATCAACTCACTGTCATTTTCAACTGGCCAGGATTCTAACTATTTCTTCAT
>NW_022290929.1:0-55752 GCF_902635505.1 Sarcophilus harrisii | reverse complement strand
TTATCATTATAATATTCACATAGGTGATCTCCTACAAGTTTCCAATTGTCTAAACCTATCTCTTCTTCATTGAAGAACCAAGGTGACATACATTCTAATGTATCCAGTAATCCATCAATTTGCAACCAAGTCACTAATAAGCCCTGTCTCTTTATCAGTCTGAGTATGCTTCCTGCAGATTTCCTTTGGGGTGGGGTTGGGGCTAGGGTTGGGGGAGAATCTTTTCTTAATGTCTGCCCCATTTCAGCTAGAAAAGGTTAGTAGTTTAGCCCTTAACAAAGTTAATTCCCTGTGTGTCTATTAAAATACTCACCTTATTTCCTGGTCACCAGGGACTTCTTCAGTGAAAGTGGGGTTCTTGGTCCCACGTTCCAGCACCAAATGTGATGAGTGTGTTAGCACCCTGGATACTTTAGAATCAGCCGGAGTCAGGATCAGCAAAAGTCCTTGATCTTTATTCTTTGTGGACCTGAACGGAATGGCAATATGCAGTGAGAGGAATTGTCACATATATCCTCCAGGAGAGACTTTGGTGTTCTCACTCCACCCTCTAAATCCTCCACCCAATCTCCTATACAACAGATCAAGCCTGCACAGAGTAGTGAGCAGGGCAATTCTTTCTCCAAGCATATGCTAATAGAGTATTGTCCAATTGGTAATTAGCCTTAAGTGCTCACACCTCAGTGCATCAACTGAGTTTCAGCCCATTACATGCTTGTATAATACCTCCCATGTTGATGGATTGTTGTAAACCTGTTTCAAGTGAGACTCTTCAGTACCCATTAATCTGGTTTGACTCCCCATTTCCCTTTGGTCGTTTTCATCTCTCTTCTTGAGACTTTAGGGAGGGCATGATCACCTCCTTTTTTGGTGTTTTCACCCTGTTTTCTGAGAAGTCACCTCCTTTTTGGGGTTCTCACCTCCCTCAAAAGTCAGGGAGGGTGTGACCACCTATGTTCTAAAACAAAAGAAAGTAGAAGATGTAATGAGCCAGAATTCTGGAGAAACTCTTACAACAAAGTGTTAACTCAGTGTAATTGATAAGACAATGGTTATCTAGTTTAGCATGGTGATTAATAGTTCTTGAGTTTAGTACATGTACTTAATACTTAATATGCTTCTACAAGATTGACCCCTATTTTACAGGATTCACCCCTACTATGATATAATTATAATAGCATATATAAGACCTAAAGAGGATTGGACAAGAGACATTCCATCTTCGAACAGGCTCCTGGTGGCTTTCCTTCATTTCTCCACTGAAACCAAGTCCTGTCTGAAGGCCCTCCAGAAAGCTAACCAGGCCCCAAGTGAAGGAGACAGACTGTGAAGGAGATAATAAAGAATCTGGACTTTACCCTTGGCTATTCTCGTGGTGATTACTCATCTGAAAGAAAGACTGGTCCAAAGACCTCCAGGAAGCTAATCAGAACATTACACTGAACCATCATGGACATTCCTGAACACTAAAATAATCTATGCTCACAAACATATATCTTACCCCATAGTTATTGTTACGGCCTCTTCTTGGCTTTTTGTCCTGTAAAATTGTATATAATCTTCCATACTTTTGTTATTCTTCTATTGTAGCTGCTTTGTATGGTGGCAGAACAACACACACACAACACACACAGAGAAATAAAACATTACAATCATTTTTAAGTTCTCTGTTCATTATTTTTCAGTTAATTGAGTGGATAAGATCTAGGTTGATTACTCTTTTCTGTCAAGATATGTTTAATCTATGTATATAATACCTTATTTTTCAAATATATATACTGTAGAGGGCTGGCACTCTGAAAAGGTATATTTGACTCTAAGACAGCAGAGCACTTAAAGATAATTAATTACTCAATGAGTGATAACAGTTCTATAAGTATATACTTAGATGATATGGTGATGTGTTGGTTCTCCTCACTATTGGCCCTTGTTGAATGTATGGTGGTGAGGTAATCGTAGGCAAGGATTGGGAGGGCTGAGGGAGAGAGTAAGACTCTCTCTGCTCTAGCATGCGTAGGAGAGAAGACTTCAGGCTTCAGACTCTAGAGTCCAGGATTCGTCTTTGATGAGTCCTGTAGCCACTTGCCTGCCTCCTTCACTTCTTCTCCTAAAGACCAACGACTTTGACTGATCCTGTCTCTGACTGAACTTGAGGCCCTCTAGAGAGCTAGCCAGGACATTATAATATATCTATACATATATGTCTGTACATAAGCATATATACAACACATTATGTATACATACATATCAATGTGTATGTGTGTTTATGTCATATATAACATTATATAAAAGGGAAAAATGCAAAAAGAAATGTTCAAAATGAAAGACAATAAACACTAATAACATCTTTCACGTTTCAGAAAATGTGACTGGCATGATCAAAGCAAAGTGGTTTACTGAAGTGCAAATGGAAATGAATATTTAAAGTTAATTCAAAAAAACAGAGAAATCTCTCTGCTGTGCTCCACCCTATTTCATAGAAAATTATAGTGAATATAAATTAATGCTAAGTGAAGTAAGTAAAATCAAAAGAACATTATACACAGCAACAAAAAGATTATATGGTGATCAACTGTGATGAATTTGGTTCTTTTCAACAATGAAGTGATTCAGACCAATTCCAACAGAGTTGTGCTGGAGAGAGCCATCTACATCCAAAGAGGGGAATTTAGGGGCTGAATGTGGATGGATGTATAACATCTTCACCTTTTTTGTTGTTGCTGCTTGCTTGCTTATATTTTCTTTTCTCATTTTTTTTTTCCTTTTTGATCAGATTTTTCTTGTGCAGCATGATATATATATATATGGGAAATATATTTAGAATAAATGGTACATGTTTAATCTATTTGGAATTTCTTGTTGTCTCGGGTAAGAGGAAGGTGGGGAAGGTGGGGAGAGAAGGAGAATAATTTTCAAGGTTTTTCAAGGATTGATGTTGAAAAGTATCTTTACATGTATTTTGAAAAATAAAAATCTATTATAAAAATAAAGAAATTGAAAACAATATTTACACAGGGTAGATTTGTTATCTAGATCAATATCCTTAAATGGGGAACACTTCAAAAAAAGAAAATGTTGAGAAATGTCAGTATAATTTGAGTCAAAAAGCAATAATTGTGAAGTGATTATTCAGTCTTTTTTCAGTCAGATCCAACTCTTTCTGACCATTTAGAGTTTTCTTGGCAAAAGGGAGTGGAGTGGTTTTGTCATGTCTTTCTCCCCCTGGTTGAACAGATAAGGAAACTGAGGCAAACAGGGTTCAATGAATTGCCTAAAGTCACACATCAGGAAATGTCCAAGGTCAGAAAATAAGGATACCTGAACTCCAGGTCTAATGCTCTGTCCATTGAACCACCTAAGTTGACCATAGAGATAAAAAGATACACACACTGAATTTTGAAAGATCATAACTCACTCTACCATCAAAACTTCTTAAAGTACTGGTCATGATCCCATATGAAGTTCTGCAACAGAATGAGGGGGTCACAAAATTATGATTTGTTGTCAGTGTTTTAATTGTAAAAGACTTTATATTCCTATATAAACCAAGATGAGGGAAAATGTTCTGATGAAAAGGGGGTTGTGCAAGGGGAGCACATTTAAGAAGCCCTTCTCCACATTTCTGCCTTGGTGAAAGTGAATATAGGAACAAGTCCTCTTATCATGACTACTTTCAATCCATTTATACATTCATGCCCTCACTGGAACTGACTGACTATGACTTCTCTAGGCCTCGATTGTAGCAAAGAAAGACAAGAGACTCTGATTTGGTAAGAATTGATGGGGAGATTCTCGATAAGATAATTATGAAATCTCAGATATTGTAGTATGCAGTTGACACAATATTCCATTCTTTGCCCCAATTACTCCACAACTCTTGCAACTCTTGTACCACTTTCCTTTTGTCTCATCCCAAATAAAGACAGACTTGGCTTAGAAAATTACCCCTAAGTAAAGTGATTGAGCAGAGAATGTATGATATCTGATATGGAAAGCCTTGTTTCATTATCTGCACTTGCCCCCCTTTTCATGGTATCTCTCTTCTAAAGAGAGCTATAAATAATCCTTTGGGACCTGTGATACATGGGATATGGAAGCAGACTTGAAGCTTTGCTGTCAATTTGCAGTCCCTGGAGATCAACTGAAGGCTAAGTTTCAGACCCTGTCAGACAAGAACTGGAAGTCCTACCACCTACTCTTTCTCCTGACATTTGTAGTTCCTGGCTCGGCACTGTTTTCCAGATGCAATCTTTGGAGGCCCAGAACAACCCAACTTCCTTTAAAGTTAGAAGAGTAAAAAGAGTCTCTGGGACCCTCAGGAGGAAATGCAAATCTCATTTCACCTGCCAAAATGGCTTCTCAATTCAATGCCCAAACCAACCCATCAAATCTCACAAAACACTGTGCTAAGGAGGGACAGGATGGAAAGAAAGAACAAAAGAATATACAGGGAGAAAAAAGATTGGGGATGCGGATTCCAAAGTAGAATCCTTCGTTAACCTGCCATCTAGGGTAAGGGGGAGAAATGTTGGAACAAAAGGTCTTGCAATTGTCAATGCTGAAAAATTACCCATTCATATATCTTGTAAATAAAAAGCTATAATAAAAAACAAAGTAGAATCCTATTATATGTTGTTTACAAGAAACACATTTGAAATATACATATATACAAAGTAAAATAAAAGCCTGGAGTAGAATTCATTATGCTTCAGCTGAAGAAAAATAAAGCAGGGGGAGCAATTCTGACCTCAGAGAAAGCAAAAAAAAAATCTAATTAAAAAAGATAAGGAAACCTATCTTGATGAGAGCTACCATAAACAATGAAGTAATATCAGTACTATACATACTTTGTGGCGGAGCATACAAATTCCCAGGGAATACCTAAAGAAGATATTAGCCAGTTAGAGGAAGAAATAAGGCAGCAAAAATGTATTAGTGAAAAACCTCAACCTTCTCTTCTAAGAGTTGACAAGTCTAACCACAAAATTAAAAAAAAAAGCCCAAAGGAACTAGAGAAGTTAACATATTCCTGGAAAACAGAGATATGACAGACCTCTGAAGAAAATTGAATAGAAACATAAAAGAATACACGGTGTTCTCAAAAGAACATGACACCTACACAAAAATTGGCCATTAGGGCATAAAATCCTCACAATCAAAAGCAGAAAGAGTAAAGTTTTCCATTTAAGAGCATAATGCAATAAAAATGTGTTCAATAAAGGGCCAGGGAAAGATAGACTAAAATCAAATTAGAAATTAAATAATTGACTTCTAAATAATGAATGGATGAAAAACCAACCACCAAAAAATGCATAAATTCATCCAAGAGAATGATAATAATGGGACAAACATAAAACCTATGGGATGCAGCCCAAGCATTTCTTAGGAACAATTTCATAGCTCTAAATCGTTATATGAATAAAATAAAGTTATGATCAGTAAACTGAACATGCAACTAAAAAGCTAGAAAAAAAATATATTAAAAAAATCCCAATAAAATGCCAAGGGAGAACTTTTAAAACTCAAAGAATAGATTAATAAAATTGAGACCAAGAAGCCTATTGAATTATATAAAAACAAATATTTGATTTTATGGGGAAAAGCTTCAAAATGAATAACATTTTAGTTATTTGATAAAAAAAAGGAAACAAAAAACTAAATACCAAGATGAAAAATAAATAGAATAAATTTCTTTCCATTGAAAAAGAAATTAAAATAATAATTAGGAGCTATGTTGCCTAACCGTAAGGCAGCAAATCTGACAATCTAACTGAAATGGAAGAATACTTACAAATTATTCATATAGACAAATATATACAAAAATATAAATTGCCCAGATTAACTTAAGAGGACATAAAATACTAAATAGTCCCATTTTTGAAAATGAAATTAAACAAATCACCAAATGAATTCCACAAGAAAAAAATTTAGGAAATGGTTTACAAGTTATTCAAATAGTCAAAGAACAAATATGTTCAACTATTTCTATTAGCATTTGGAAAGAGGAAAGAAGTAGTCACACCAAAACTTCCATAACACAAATCTAGTTCTGATACCTAAGCCATCGTTGCTTCTAAAAATTGACTTATGTGATGAATCTTTCCTCCTTTTCTTTCTAGAAATTTCTGTGAACTATGAAAAGGATGCTCTGGTGAAGTCTTTCCTTACATCCCCAAACATTGCAAAGTTCACAATTCAGTGCATTCACTCTTCCTTTTGTTCCCATCCCATTCCCTCACGTTCTAGATTAGTCTTCTCAATTTCCTTATAACCCAAATTTTGCATCCTTTCTCACAAGAATCCTTTCTCATTTGGAGTTGCTTCTAAGTCATTGGTCATTTCCCATGGCCAATATTGGAACCTTATTTTAAAAAACCAGTTCTTGTTCCTATTCCTTTAGCCTCATCAGTACTGTATTTCTTCCCCAAGGTCTGTTTAAGGATTCCTCCTCACCACTTTTTGTGATTCTTTTTTCTCACCTAATGGTGGGGGGTTTGTTCCTTTTCCTTTCCATTGACTTCACCTTCTATCTGGAGGTCCCAAACTCTAAAGAACATTCTTGCTCAAAAGCCTTACTCAATTGTAGAGGGCCAGAACTCTGGATGAAACAGGGTTACTTACAACAGGGTGTTTACTCAGTGTGATTGATGAGATAATGGTTCTCTAGTTTACATATACTTAATACTTAGTATGGTGATGTGATGGTTCTACAGTAAATACATGCTCATTGTGCTGTAGTGATGTAACTGCACTATAGTATATGAAGGTTGAGAGGACTTGAAATAAGCAGCCTCGAGAGAGACTCGATTGAGAGTGTGCTCAAACGGACCTCTATCTTGATCTCAGACTCAGACTCAGACCCAGATGTGGATCTGGGTAATAAAGAGGAGACAGAGAGGAATCACAGAGGGGAGAGACTCAGACACAGAGGAGACACAGAAGACAGAAATAGAGATCCTCATGGTGGCTCTCTTGCCTTCATGACTTCTCCAAGGCATGTCCAGAGATTCTTCAGAAAGCTAGTACAGACATTACACTCAGTGGCTTCCTGTTCCATGGCAACATGTCTTCAGGACACCTCAGCTAATGTTTAATTTTTCTTCATTAGTATTAAATTACATCAAAATGCAAAATTATGAGTATAATGTGTCTATCTCTTGTTCTATTGGGATTCTTGTTTTTGTGGAGCACAAAAGAATGGGATAGGAAAAGGACCACTCTGTCACTTATAGAATAGTGATTTTTTCATTACCTATGATCCCGGGCGAAGGTTACAAATGGGAAGGAAACCAAAGAGTTTGATGCATTGAGGGGCCTCTTATTGGACCTACCACTATTTACATTGGGATTTAATTTTCAACCAACAAGGGGTCAATGGATGTTAAAAGATCTGTTCCTAAGATCTCCTTTTATTGGAACCGTTGAATCTTGGAGGTCTCTCATAAACATCACTATTGCTAGAGTTGTCTAAAAGTATGCAATTAAACATCTAGTCAACATACAATCATACATTCAGGACACCATGCTAACTACATTGTTTCATGGAGAATGAATTTTATGGCCATGAGAATGCCGGGGAAAAAAGTCTCCTTATCCTCATGAGCCTGGCACTTATGAGCCTGGGAAGGAACTTACTAATCTACTAACCCACAAAATACTTAGCTTGTCTGATGAATAATAGAAGAAGAAATGGTTCCAAAAGATAGGTTCACATACCTACTTGGGCAAAAATGGTTGACACAATCACTGAAGAAGAAGAATAATGAAAATCAAAATAATTTCACTCAAAACACTATCATCAACAAGCCCCCTACTCACCAATACACTTGCAATCACTCCAGAAGGCAGATGCCACAGCTTCTTGGTACTTAGTAATCTGTCCTTGTGTTAGAAGAAAGGAATGAATACATTTTGGTGGATAAGAGGAAGATAAGTTCTTGCCATAGGAGATGTAGCACTTGTCCAAATCAATATCTGCAAACATTAGGGGTGTCTCGACCTTAAACGAGAACAAAGCTTTTCCTCCCCCTCCTCTAAGTCCTCCATTCTCTAGGCTTTCTAAAAAGGACATTCTTTATCCTTTCTTAATGAAAGATAAATCTTTTCCACTTGGCCTCTCCTTGTACTGCTCAGAGAAGAAAGAAAGGGCAGCACATCTGAAGGAGTAAGCAGTTGAAATCCCAATTATTCTTCTCTAAAATTCTACCTTATTTTCAAGCTGTTTTATTTCTGGGGCTTACTCAAAGATGTACTGAAAAATACCTAGACTTATGATTTAGTAGATTTTGAGATAGATTAAATATACATGAATATATCCAATGTATGTAAAAATAAATTGATATATGTGTATATATATTAATTTGCACATACAAAAAGGAATATAAGTATTGTTGGTTGGAAACAATATTTGCTGTATGTGTTGCTTGTGGTACAATCAATTCAAGGGGAGATTGCAAAAATCAGGATGAAAATATCTGACATTCAAATTATCAAGGATGTCCAGAATATGAAATTATTCTTTTACATCAATATAATATATTGTGCATAGTATGAGTCCTACCTATTGTTCTGGTGGAAATCTTGTTTTTTAGAGCACAAGCGATTAGAATAAGAAAAGGACTGCTCAGTCGCTCTGAGAGAATACTGATGTTTGATCAACCACGAAAGCAGTTTAAGGCCACAAGATGAAAGAAGATCAAAGAATTGATCCAATGAATGGGCTTCTTGTCTGAAATAACTATATTTTGTTGGGATTTAATCAGGACTCTATTCCTCAACTTTCTTGTAGGGGAATTATTGACAATTGGAGAGCCCTCATGAAGAATATATCTCTACTGCCAGGTGGTCTAAAAGTTATGTTATTCAGCACCTAGTCAACAGCCAACCAATATTCTGGACACCACACTGACCATTGTGTTTCCTGGACAATGATAGCTGTGGCCTTGAGAATACCTGATAAAAATTCTCTATAGCCACCTTGTTTAACATGCCTGGCACTCAACTCATGAGCATGGGAAGGAGCCTATCACCACACAAAATCCTTATAGGCTTGTCTGATGAGCAATGGAATAAGAAATGGCCCCCAAAATCAGATTAACATAGCTACTTGGGCAAAAATAGTTGATATGATCATTGATGAAGAACAATAATAAAAATCAAATAGTTTCATTAAGAACACTATCAACATCAACAATATTCCTATGTGTCAATCTATGTGCGATTACTCCAGAAGGCATGTGTCAAAGTTTCTTGGATCTTCCTAATTTGTCACTGTGTTGAGGCAATAGTTGAACAATGACTGATGAGCTCATCAAGAGGGCCTATACCATCCAGGGACAAGGCTCCTATTGGATTTGGATTATAGTATTCAAAGGGCCCCACAAGTAGGAATAGATACCGTAGGTCCAGTCTCCTTGCATCTTCTGAATATTTCATAGACCTTACCATCATTATTCCCTCCATAATCACACACAGGTACTCATCTGCCATGTACATGGGCAATACACTCAAAGGGATGCTTTATTTAGATAGGCTGCAAATTGCTTCCTTCAGTTGGGTGAGCTTTTCTTTTCTGTACTTGTTCAATCACTGCATGGTGATGGAAACTTTCTGCCCATCTCCCAAAGAATACTTCTCAAGTTTGAGGGTTTGCCACAGTACAGTGGCTGAGCATAATTCATCTTTCCTTGCCTTTTTTTCTCACTTCCCACAGCAGAGGAAACTTGCCAGACAAGAATAGGAAAGTCCCAACATCACCACTTTCTGATCAACTTTCCTTTCTTCTAGCCTCACAACATTTTTCTCCCATTCTATCCCCACTTGAGACAAAAGTCTCAAAAATCCTTTCATATTACCAGGAGGAAAGACAAACTTCATTCTTTGGCTAGAATGGATTCACTTGGCATTGTCCTAATAAATCTGCCTTTGAAGCTGACGAATCATGTATGTATTCAATCTTTCCTTCTTTCCTCTTTATCAATTGCCATGGAATTTGTAAAGAGTACTTTGAACCAAGTCTTCCCTTACTTCCAGTCACCCTAACCCTCCCTCATAGCTTGCAATTTCACACCTTTATATTTATTTCCTCTATTTCAAGAACCCAATCCCGTTGCTTTCAAGGTTCATTTTAGAATTTTCCTTGTAGATTTGACTTTTGCATCTGAATATCAGGACTGTCCTTTCTCATTTGGAGCTGCCTTTAACTCCTTGATCAATTGCCTTGGCCAACATGGGAATGTTACTCTGAAACACAATGCTTTCCTCTGCCTTTGACCTAAACCCTGCAGTGTTCCTGGAGAGCGCTTTCATGACACCTGCTCAAAGTCATGCTCTTTTTTTTCTCAGACACCTAATGCTGTGCAGTTGGTTCCTTTTCTTTTCCAACTTTTTCTCTTTCTACCTTGTGGCCTTAAATTCTACAGACAAATGCTGCCAAAATCCACACAGTTTCTGGTTTGCTGATACCAGCCAAGGGCTCCTGGTGCTCTCAGCTACTGTTTCCCTCTACCTCAGCACCACTTGATCAGTTCCCTGAAAAAGATTCCAGGCAAGGCTTACATGTAGCAGATTTTCTCTGGCTCTTCCTGTACTCCCAACAAGTCTCGCCTAGCTAAAAAAAATTATTTGAGTTTCTCTGCCCTTTCTGAATAGGGCACAGAGGCCATTGCATATCTTCCCAATGTTCTTCAGTGTTGACCTTTCAGTTCTGCAAACTGGGAATTTGTAGAAACTCAGATGCCTGCCCATTAACCAAACAACCCTACTACACTACACACAATTTTCAAGGTGCAAGTGGGCAAACACTCCACCTGAAGGACTCCATATAGCATACGAGAGTGGTGGTCTCATGATATTCATGCTAGTTAGAGGCCGGCTCAGAAATTTCTGCACAGACAAGGAGCAGTAGTCTCACCTGGTCTGGATGAAGCAGGCTCTGTCAACTCTGTCTATATCTAAGGGGAAAAAAGCAGTAAACATGCAATATGATGTGCCTTGAAAAGCGAGAAAAGTCTCAGTAAGAAACCAATAGGCTTCCTCAATTACACTCAAAATCTGACCTGTCCCACTCTTTCCCACACAAGGAACAGGATTCTATGTGTTCTCCAAACTCATGTTCTAGCTGCTAAGAAATCAGGACAGTCTAGAGAAAACTTCCTTATATGCCCCATCATCTCCCAAATGGGGATGGGAACATTGGGAATTTGGGTCCATTTGAAGAAGACCATGCTATTTTTTAGTCATTTCCTCCCAGAGGATTTTGTTCAGATGAGGAATTAGCTAATCTCAAGGTTATTTTTGATGTTTGCTAGATCTACACTTTCCACCTTGTAATAGCCCCCAAGAATAGAAATTGGTACATTATTTCTCTTCATAGATAAAAGCTGTTGAATAATGTCTACCTCCCAATGAAACTGGCGATGAACTTTTGAAAATCCGCATCAGATTGCTACCTAATCTATGCCAAACAGTAATTGGATAGACACTTTAGAAGCATATTAGGGATTATCCAATTATTTTTCTAAGTGTTCACTTCAACATTCTCTCTACTTTTAGAATCCTTCGTTGGACTCCAGAATAAAAGACTGAATCGATTTTGGTAGTGGGGGATGGGTTCCTTTTCCTTCCCATCTATTTTTCTTTCTACCTAATGACCTTAAAACTCTACAGACAACTGCTGCCAAAATCTACCCAGTCCCTGGCTTGCTGATAACAGTCTAGTCCTCCAGTTGGTCTCAGCTACTGTTTCCCTCTACCTCAGCACCACTCAATCAGTTCTCCAAAAACGATTCCTGTCAAGACTGACATTTGCAGATTCTCCCTGGCTCTTGCACTGCTCCCAACATGTCTCACCTAGACAAAAAATTGGATTAGTTGCTCTACCCTCTCTGAATAGGGCACAGAGGCTATTTCCTGTCTTCACAATGAGATTCAATGTTGACCCTTCAATTCTACAAATTGGGAATTTGTAGAAACACAGCTGCTTACCCATTAACCAAACAATCATACTACACCACACACAATTTTCAGGTGCAACTGGGCAAACACTCCACCTGGAGGACTCATGATATTGATGAGAGAAATGCAAATTAAGATAATTCTTTGGTACCAGTATACATCTCTCAGGTTGGCTAAAATGACAGCAAAAGATATGGATGAATGTTGCAGGGGGCTGTGGGGAAAACTAGGACACTAATAAATGGTAAGTGGAGTTGTAAAATGATCCAACCATTCTGGAGAGCAATTTAGAATAATGTCCAAAGGGCTATCAAACTGTGCATACCCTTTAATCCAGCAGTGTTTCTACTGGTCTTGTATCCTCAAGAGATTCTAAAGAAGGGAAACGGACCTACATGTGCAAAACTGTTTGTGGCATCCCTTTAGGTACTGACAAGCAACTGGAAACAGAGTGGATTCCTATCAGATGGAGAATGTCTGAATAATTTATAGTATAAGAATATCTGGGAATATTAGTGTTCTGTAAGAAAAGAGCAGCAGAATGATTTCAGAGATGGCTGGAGAAACTTACATGAACTGATGCTGAGAGAAGTGAATAGAATCAGGAAAACATTGTACACAGCAAGTTTATATGATGACAATTCTAATGGACATGGCTCTTTTCAAGAATGAAGTGATTCAAGCCAGTTTCAAGGGTCTTGTAATGAAGAAAGCAATCTGCACACAGAGAGGAGACTGTAGGGACTTAGTGTGAATGACAAAAGCATTTTCACTTTTGTTGTTGTTTGAATTTTGTATTCTTTCTCATTTTTTTTTCCTTTTTGATCTGATTTTTCTTGTGGAACATGGTGATTGTGGAAATATATATAGAAGAATTGCAAATATTTAACATATATTGAATTATTTGCCATTCACAGGAGGGTGTAAGGGGAAAGGAGGGAAAAATATTAGAACACATTTGTCAAGAGTAAATGTTCAAAACTGTTTATGCATGTCTTGAAAACAAAAAGCTTTCATAATAAAATATGATAATTTAAAAAAAACAATGAGGGCAGCAAGCTCATCATCCTTGGAAAATATTGAGGTGGCAATAGTTTAAGCCCTTCAGAGAGAGGTTTTGGTGCCACAACTTGAAGCAGAAGGGAGGGAGATACAGGTTGAAGAGCTCGGATACTATTCTGTATTTGCAAGTTGATAGCTCTGCCAGTCCATTTCCACCTTCTCTGTTCTATGGTTTCAGGGTTCTTGCTTTTCCCAGAAGGGGGATAATTGTCAGAGTTATACTTCATGCAGCAAACTTCTTCCGAGCTTGTAGGCTTTGACATGACAAAGTACTTTGGAAAGCATTTTGTCTCTGTTATAGACCCATTCTAAACATTCAGATCTCTGCTCAAAAATGTTGACCTCTAAAGCAACAGGTCTCTACTATGCTGTAACTATATCAAGGCTAATCAGGTTCCAGACTAGATCTCCTACATCCAAAAAACCTTTGTCCCCAACTGAGATGTTAAGAAATTATCCATTTCTTACTTTCTCTGCTCTTTTCAATACCCATCTTTGCAGCAGACTTTGCAGCAGTCTTTGGACAATACCACCCACATTTGGAAGGTTTTTCCCCTTTCTTGCTCCTTTGAGATATGAAGAAATTGCCTCTAAATTGCTTCTGTTTTTTCAGAATAACCAAATTCACTTTTCAAGGTCACCTCCCTAACACTGATGTGCTATATAAAGACATCCCATCTAAAACTTGAATAATGTTTGAAGAGTCATGTGGGTCTTTCTTTGAGCAGCTCCTTCACTGAGTCAGTCAGTAGGTAAAGTCCATGTACTGGTTAGTACTTCTCAGCTTCTTGTTTCAAAAGGTTCGATCTGGCGAACGGTTCCCAAATATTCCTTCTCTGAGCTCCGAGTTGGCTCTAACCAGGACTGATTCCTGCTCATCAAGAGGCTGCCCAGTCATTGTTTGGGGTGGGGGAAGGAGGAGCTCGAGGAAGGTTCTGGGAAGGGGAGGAGCAGCCAGTTTGCTGGTCTCGCATCTGGTTGGGCGCCATTTCTTGAGTCGGGGGCCACTGACATCTCGAGGAACTCCGTCCGACTCTCTGGGATTCTTCCCCAAGCGGGAGACTTCGATGCTGAACTCAGCAGATCAGCCCGTGAAAAGGTCCATAGTCAGACACTAAGGAGCAGATCTGGAGAATCGACACTTGCCTTCCTGGACCTGGCAGCAGGGGAGGGCAATGTGGAAATGTTCGACAGCAGCCTGAAAGGTAACATAGAAGCTGGAGGTGGCTGGTGGAGAAATTTAACATGCCAGTTTCTCAGTCTAGAAATGTTAGTAAGAAGCAACAACAGCAACTTAATAGGTAAAAGAACAAGGATCAGAGTCCCTCGATGAAGATTGCTCCCAAGAAAAAGGGCATTCTTATCTTTCATCTGCAACTGTGTGGCACTGTCCAAAGTGGGGGGAAGAATGGGCCTTTCCCAAATAATCAAAATTGCAATTCCAGCTTAGTGAGCTCCAATTTATTTTTGAAATCCCAAACTAATCAGAACTACTGCCTGAGCCAAATTTACCGAGCCTACCAAGTGTTGTGCCTCAACCTCCCAGCCACTGGGTTCCAGTTTCCTTCAGTCCTTCTGATAATGGCCTTTCAACTGAAAACCTTACTCAAGTCAAGTTGTGATGTGAGGTAATCAGATTGGTGATGTTTAAGTGTTTAGGGCTTCAGACATTTGAGAGGACTGAGCTGGGATCTGTTTCTAAACATGGTAGAGAATTTGTCTTTCATCTATATAGAGCAGCTTACTGATTCTAATGGGCAATATTTGATGTAAAATTTCACCATGTTTATGTTGTGTGTGTGTGTGTCTGTGTGTGTGTGCTTGTCTGCCCATTCATTGTCATGTGACTAAGGAGAGAGATGGCAGTATTAGATGGCAGTTTGAAATCAGTTACTGGAATGTTTGGGCTTGATGTCAACTGTTCTTAATTGAATGGCTGCTCTTCAATTTTGAACTTGAAATCATGGTTTCGATTGGAAAGGAGGATTTATGGTACAGACATATATATATATATATATATATATATATATATATATATGTGGGCTATTTTTAGAGAAATAAATTTAAGTATTATTTATTTATAGGCAAAACAGTAGTGCAGTGAACATTTAATGTGAGGTAACAGCAGACTTATTATTTATGGAAAAACAAGCTGAAATCATTTAGCTTTCACTGTGGCTATGGTAAAGGACTGGTTGAATATCAGGCAGTTCTAATCTAATAGCAAACTATTGTAACTGTAATCACAACGGAATGACAAACTGTCATATCGAATGTGAGCTTCTGGGATAGATGATTGATAGGAATCCTTCCTTGGCTATGTGACTTAAGGAGAGAGATGGCAGTATTAGATGGCAGTTTGAAATCAGTTACTGGAATGTTTGGGCTGATGTCAACGTTCTTAATTGAATGGCTGCTCTTCAATTTTGAACTTGAAATCATGGTTTGGATTGGAAAGGAGGATTTATGGTACAGATATATATATATATATATATATATATATATATATATATATATATGTGGGCTATTTTTAGAGAAATAAATTTAAGTATTATTTATTTATAGGCAAAACAGTAGTGCAGTGAACATTTAATGTGAGGTAACAGCAGACTTATTATTTATGGAAAAACAAGCTGAAATCATTTAGCTTTCACTGTGGCTATGGTAAAGGACTGGTTGAATATCAGGCAGTTCTAATCTAATAGCAAACTATTGTAACTGTAATCACAACGGAATGACAAACTGTCATATCGAATGTGAGCTTCTGGGATAGATGATTGATAGGAATCCTTCCTTGGCTATGTGACTTAAGGAGAGAGATGGCAGTATTAGATGGCAGTTTGAAATCAGTTACTGGAATGTTTGGGCTTGATGTCAACTGTTCTTAATTGAATGGCTGCTCTTCAATTTTGAACTTGAAATCATGGTTTGGATTGGAAAGGAGGATTTATGGTACAGATATATATATATATGGGCTATTTTTAGAGAAATAAATTTAAGTATTATTTGTTTATAGGCAACACAGTAGTGCAGTGAACATTTAATGTGAGTTAACTAACAGCAGACTTATTATTTTTGGAAAAACAAGCTGAAATCATTTAGCTTTCACTGTGGCTATGGTAAAGGACTGGTTAAATATCAGGCAGTTCTAATCTAATAGCAAACTATTGTAATGTAACTGTAATCACAATGGAATGACAAACTGTCATATGGAATGTGAGCTTCTCGAATAGATGATTGATAGGAATCCTTCCTTGGCTATGAATGAGATAAAGGTTGGATAAGGAGGGGAATGCTAATCAACAAGTTGGTACCAGAATCAAAAGGATTTATGATTGATGATGGCATATGGGGAAGGACCAAGATTTGGTAGGGCAGAAGACATTGCCCTGTTACATGCCTCATCCCTTAAGGGTTACTGGCTTTTGTGGAGGAGATATGTCTGATTATTCTTTAGACACTCATTCTTTGTTGCTCCAAGGTCAGGAACAGACAAAAGTAGTAGTGTTATTTTTGGTCAGGAAAATGTAGCAAAAATTTTCTTAAAAGAAATTGGAATCTTTATTCAGTGTTTGACATATTGGCATACTGTTAAAAGCTTTCAAAATGCATCAGGGCCCTGAAAAAGTGACAAAATTCATCTGGCTTCAAATAGTGGATGTCTATGAGAGTCCTAAAATAGGGTAAGGTTGTAAATGACCTAGGAAAAGGGAGAGCCATGTTAAATAAATGTAAAATTTGTGCATACATAAATTTTTCCTGGCCTTTTAATTAATTTTACTTTTAATTAAAAATTGTTAAATGTAAGATAGATCACAGACTGAACTAAGTCATGGTCTACCTAGTTTTAAAGGGATCAAATCCTTTTCTTCTTCTTCTTCTTCTTTTTTTTTTTTTTTTTTAAGAAGCTTGCTTTTTAAGTTCTTTGTTAGTGCTTATACATGCTTGATTCAGTTCTGAATTGTATTGCAAGAGATGATTCAGGGCAATTAGGAAATAAATCAGAAATGTGAAGCTACATTAATAGTGATCTTATATTGAAACATAAAGGAAATGTTTGAATAAGAATCATTGAAGGAGACCTAATTATTTTTTAAAAAACCAAAACAATAAAAGGGGTTAAGGTATTGATTTTGATTGAAAGATGGTTTTTTACCAAAGGGCAATTTCTCAAACAGAAAACAAGGTGTTCCCTTTGGCCTTTTTCCATCAAACAAAATTCAATTATTTAAGAAAAGCATTTGTAAAATTGTGCAGTTAGGATAGTGGCTCTTAGATGGTAAATTTAAAAAATGTTTCCTTCAGTATATGTCACATTAGCTATTCTACTTTCAACAAGTAAATTGTCAGTGAATGTATATTTCCCCCTTGCTACACACAACCCATATATACAGTGTCATTCAAATCTTATCTGAAGAACCTTGGATTATGAATACTATAAAAGATGATGATGATTGTTGGACTTTTTCCTTCTCAAGTCCTGAATTCCTTACTTTGCTTTCTTTATATTCTCTTTTCCTTATTTTTCTTCTACTTAAAGATATAAAAAATAAATGTTTTCCTTCCTTTTCTAACTATTCTACTTTATTTTTACTGACTTTATAACTCTTAAATCTGCAATATATCACTTGTCTGTAATATCTGCTTCTCAGTAACTACCATTACAATTCCTTCAGTCTGTGTAAATTCTATGGACTTGCGAAAATTTTAAAGAGATTTTAAAAAATTTTAAAGAGTAACTCTTTCTTGTAGGAAAATGATTCCCAGTCATAAGATGAACACAAAAGAAAATAGTTTAATTCCATCGAGATTGTGTTAACTGTACAAATAGAAATGACCACTAGATAGAAGATGATTTCCAGCTAGAAGGATGTATCAGGAAGCATTCATGGAGTGCTTGTAATTGCCCTCAAAGGAAGGACAACGATTGCAGAAGGGAGAAAAGAGAACCGTAATATAGGGAGAAATGCCGGGGTAGATATCACACCTATAGAGGTGATAGTGAAAAAGAGTCCAAAGACATTTGGGAAAAATCAATGGCAGGTTGATGAAGTCTTAGTTTGCAAAATGGCATCATGGGAGTAAGACTGGAAATACCAGCAAATATGACATCTGTTAAGGTGTCAATCTGTGGATGTCCTAGAATCTGTATTTTATTAAATTAGACAATATGGAGGCATGTCAGGTGTGAGCAAAGGATTGATGTGTTCTACTGGACACAGAAAAATTTCTTTTGGTGGCAGAACCGCTCACTGTCAATACACTTTGAGAAATCATGCACAACAGCCAGAAGGCCAGGACAAGAGAAGGTGTTCCCATTTTGCTAAAGGCCTGTGTTATTTTTGACTTTCAAATTTCAACCCATCACAAATTTCTGAAAAGCCTTCTTGTCTAAAATGATTAATATGGAAATGTTTTACATAACTGCCCAAATATAATCTGTTTGCTTACTGATTGCAATCTTGACAGAAGGGAAGGGGAAGAAATGAGGAAATGATAGGATTCAGAACTCAAAACATTAAAGAAAAAATCTTTAAAAATATGTTTCTTCCCCACAGCAAAGAAATTTCCAAGAAGAGATCACATATATTAGAGTTGCAGCAGCAGCAAATTTCTTCAGTGCCAGGTAAATTAATGTACTATTATAGGGTTTCATAATGGTAGACTCGCATTACAAATCACCAAGGCGGTATCCTAGTGAAATTATAGAAATGTGTACCCCTCATCTGTTTTTGTCCTCACTTGATTGGAAATAAAAATGGAATATAGTGTACAAACAGGTCAAGGAAGAGATAATATTTATGTTCAAAGAACATTTTCAAATATTCTTTGGAGATGCCTGTAATACCTGACAAGTTGAGACCGGCTGAAGAAATTCTAGATTACCAATCAAAAAGAATAAAACCAAGAATTAACATTGATGGGTATAAGAAAATGGAAAATTCTGGACACCTCTCTGAATTAATGTGAGCACAAAAATTAAAATCAAAATAAAAGCACATACACTCAATTAGGGAAAGCAAACATTTTGAATGATAGGAGAAATATACAATTAGTGATAAATGGAAAACATTGGGGGACAAAAGAATAACTGAAAAAAAACTGCAATATTGTATTCATTCAGAATATAATGCAAAGTATCTTAAAACACATTATTGATTTTGTTTTCCAGAGAAGTTCTATGGAAAATTAAAGAGGAAAAAAAAACTTGAAAAATAAATCATGTGATAAAATCAAGGCACAAATCCCAGGTTAGAATTGATTTCAAGGACACATTTATAATTTGGAACCCAAAGTTTTATTCAAAACCATTTGTGTGTCTCTTGGAAGACGTTTCACATAGTAAGAAAGGAGATGCTAAAGTCATAAAACAAAGGGGACTGAAGGCACTTTAATGGAGATTCTAAAACAAAACCATGGATGAAAAGCAATGCTATTCACTCTTTTAAATTAGGGGAAATTTTTAAAATCATTTTAAATTATTCTTTATACTGAAATAATACTATAATAATCACTGTTCCCCAAAAGAGTATTACTTTAAACAAATCATCTTTACTAGTTTCAACAATATGAAAAAACAAAAAACCTAGTGAAATTCATCATTGAATTTTATTAGAGGGGAAAATTATTGAAATATTAATATTTATAACTTGGCAATGTCAAATTTATTTCCACACCCTTCACTGAAACTCCCTTTAATTCAAAGAATTAAAAGACACATAGACTTGCATCGATAACGATTCATATATCTTTATAGAAACAAAGCATGGGACAAACCTACCATATATGAACTGAAAAGAATATACAACGTTAAGTTTCTGATTCCATATCCTTCTCTTCAAATTGAGATACATACTTAATTCATTTATTTTTCTTAGATCTAAGTTAAGATTTTTCAAAACAGATAATGAGAGGATGACACTTTGAGTGTTGTTTTCATTTCATTATTCCTCTCTGAATCTGTTCAACAATGTTTATTTAGGCTGCTCTGAAATCTATGATTATATCATTTCTGAAAGTACTAAAATATAGTTTCCAAAGTTACCTGTGATTACTGCTGATCTAAAAGCTTTTGTTCTCAGTACTTTTCTTTATATATATATATATATATATATATATATATATATATATATTTTTAAAAATATAATACAGAAGAGAAATAAAAGTAATGGAGAAAAGAAAGGAAAAAGGCATTATTATTTGCACAAGACTATAAGAAAAGGTTCAACATTCTTGTAAAACAAGAAATTTCTTTTCAAGAAAATAAATATAATACAATATCATTTATTCTAAACATTTTTTTTCATTTTATCTTTGCTTCCTTATAGCTTGTGGGCATAAGTTATAATAAAACTCTGAGCATTAGTTCAGATAGCTCTCTTTGTATAAAATATCTATCAGCCCAAAAAAGGCAACAAGGGGTTGAATCCCTGTCAATGGCTATACCACTGGAGGCCTACCTAGCAGGTAGTTGCTACAAGAATATTCCCCTTGCTGGGATCTGTCTCTTCCTTATCCATGTGTATATATATATATATATATATATATAATATATATATATAATTAGGGTATACAATGGATCTTTTAATACAAAATAATATAGTTATTCATTCGGTTTGTTTCTTTTTCCTGAGTGGATATAAATCCTTTGGTCTGTTTTATTTATAAATTCTAAATTAATTATTTCTAAAGAATGGAATAAATTAATTGTTTGATAATATAAATTATATTTGGATTTAATATTTTTTTTTTTGAGCAATCTTTTTAATTTTCCTTTGTCTTAGATGTGATTTTTCTTGTTTTTTTTTTTAATTCTATTCCTGGTCTTATGTTTGTGGATATTCTATTTTATGCCTGTGAACTCTTCTACTTTTTTGTTAGTTTAGCTTGCTATTACTTGGACATCCTTTCCCAAGTCCATTCCATCAAGGATGCCTCCTTTAATTTCTGTCCCATCCTTTATCTTATCTTTTCCATTAACATTAATGTGCACATCTTATCCATTTTCTTCTTCACACCTTCCATATACCACCTTTTCCTTTCCTCCCCTGATTTATAAATTTGAAGATTTTTTATCCTTCTAGGTATATATATTGTTTTTTTTAAATCATTCCATTGTGAATAGAATTTTGACTTCCAGCCCTTTCTCTCCATGGTATTTCTACTATTCAGGTCTTGCTCTTCCATCACATCATATGATATAATGATTGTTTTAACCTTTTACATGGTTTTGCTTTTAGAATGGCATCATACTCACTTTACCTTGAACTACCTAACAACAATCTGAGACATGAGGTTTTCTGTGTAAATTTAAAAATTTGTCTTAATTGAGTTTTAATTATTTTATATTACTTTATATTTATGAATATCAAAATTCTATTAAATTCAGACTTTCTTTCCAAAAGAAGGCTGAATTCTGACAGTTGTTGAATGTTTCATTTTTTCTTCCTATCAAGTTAATGTGAATTTTGTGGACACAATATTTTTGCCTTCTTGTTCTTTGATTTTTGATAATACTTCCAAGACCTTTGACTTTTATTGTATTGTTGATAGGTTCTGGGTGATTTAATTGGGTTTCTGTTTGAATTTTCTTGCAGTTTGTTATTTTATATTAATTTTCTAATAGATCGGGTGTTTTGAAATGTAGAATGATTCCGTAGTTTTTTTTTTTAGCCTTTATTTCATGGATATATACATGGGTAATTTACAGCTTAATTAAACCTCTTGTTCCAATTTTTACCTTTCCCCACCCTCCCTAGATGGAGGATGATCAGTAGATGTTAAATATATTAAAATATAAATTAGATAAAAGTATACCAACCAAAACGTTTTTTGCTGTAGAAAAAGAATCAGACTCTGAAATATTGTACAATTAGCTTGTGAAGGAAATCAAAATGCAGATGTGATAAATATAGGGATTGGGAATTCAATGTAATGTTTTAGTCATCTCCAGATTTTTTCTGGGCATAGCTAGTTCAGTTCATTTGCTCCATTAAATGATTTGGTTGATCTTTGCTGAGGATGGCCTGATCCATCAGAACTGGTTATCATATAGTATGTTGTTGAAGTATATAATGATCTCCTGGTCCTGCTCTAGTTTTTTTTTTTTTTTTTTTTTTATGTGTTATGTAGTTTTTTTTTTTTTTTTCGTTCAGTGGTGTTTAAACTTTCCCTTTTCTATTATCTCTCTTTGTTCTACATTCAGGACATTTTTTCTTTGTTTTTTATATACTACCTTTCAGGTACTTCAATTATTCTTATGTTTCTTCATCTGTTTCTCCATATCTTTGTTGTTTTTCTTATGGATGTCTCTTTTTCATTCTTTATATTTTGTTTTCTTTTCCGTGGTCCTCATTACTTTCTGGCTTCTTCTTGTCACTTCTATTTTTTTCAAAGGTTATTAAGGTGTGGGTCTCCTTTTCTATTTGTTTGAATTTTGAATTTTGTTTATAATCTTGTTTTCTTGTTTTCTTTTTATATTTTATACATATTTTTTAGTTTGTCTTCAATCTTTCCATTTGTTTTTTAAGTATTTTTTGAGATCTTATGAATTTCATGGGATGTGAGATTTGAATTATTGGGAATAGGGTTTTTTTAACTCAACAACCTGCTGAAGATAAACTTGGTTTTCTTATGTAGATATCCTTTCTATGGACTGGGTTTTTTCTCCTTTGTTTGTTTTGACTTTGAAATACGGCTTCTCATCATTTTGGGGGGGATATCTTCCAGTCTCAAGTCTTCCTTCGTTTTCCCTCTAGTCTGAAAATTAACTACATCTCCAGCCACCTGAAAGGGCCAGCAGCCGTTTTACCTAGTGCTTTGCACTCATCTAGCAGGTCCTAATTCTTTATTCCCAGGGTGAAGTTGTGTACAACTGTGCCTCCTGTTCCTTATCAGGAGATACTCAACTTTTCCCCAGTCTAGGAAGTGAAAGTTCTTTGCTGGGCTGAGACTGTTCCTTACCCTTTCCCAAGGCTGGCTCCCCAATTATTGTTTAAGTGGAATATCCTTGAAAGTATTTTACAATTCAAGAAGAAATCATCTTCCTGGTATCTTCGATTTTCCTAATAGACCAGGAGGACCACTGTTTCATCCCAGCCCCTATTTGTGTTTCAGGTTTTCACTATCTTTTGTCACCTTAGAAGTGAGATTATTTCTCTTTTTGTGGGAAAACTGGGAGGCTTAGAATTTTTGGCTTTCCGAATTTGATCCTTTTCTTCAGCCTTTCTTGATTTTTATTGATTTTGTATCAGTATATATTGGGTTCCTCTTTTTAAATTTTTTATCCAGCTTCCATTAGACTTCTTATTTGTTTATTAGCTTCTTGGTTTAATAAATCCCCTACTTCCATGGATGGTGTGTAATTTGTTCTTCTAATTTTTTCCATGCTTGATGAACTGTTCTCTTCATATTTAATATTCTTTCCAGTTTCAAACATTTCATTTACAATCATTTTTATATCACTCTATTCTCTCCACTTCGTTATCATATTGGTTCAGTTCTTTCTCATCTCAACCCTAGTTGATTGCAAAGGTCTCTACCTTCCTAAAATCTTTCTTCCTCCCTCATTCTCCTACTGGCCAATGATTGTTGAAAAAGATCTGACCATCGTTTGGCCTATTTCTTTCAAATCTGGAATCTTCCATAAAGTATATAATGCTAACCTTGATAGTCCTCACCACTTTAGCCTTTTCTCATTTTTCTACTATAGTCTACTGCTTTTCTTTGACATGATGTCTCTGCCTTCAAATCCAGAGACCCAGGGCTTCTTTGCTCTTTCAAATGCTACCATGTCAACTCCATGCATTGTCAATCCTTTTGTTCTTCTGGACTGTATGTCTTTTCTCTCCAGCTCCTCCAACATATTTTCACTTCTAAAGACTCAATTTATCTTCTGAAAAGGTCTTTGGTAGATCTTCTTATCCACCAATTGTGACTAATATTTTTTCCTCTGGATGGTTTTGCACTTATGTTCTTATTGTATCTTCTGTATAGTTCTTGAGTTGCTGTTTTTCTAATTCAATGGGTATTCCCTGAAGGGTAATCTACTATTTTTCTCAGTTATTCTATGTTAAAGTTAAAGCAAAGTTGGAGACAAATTAATTTTCTTTTGACTATTAATATAATATCCTTATATAGTCTCAAGGATTTGTTCATTAACTCTTATCTAAAAGCATATCCTTGCAAAGGTTTTCTTTTCAATAACTTTTCTCTTGCTTCATATATCTGTATTATGTACCCAATAGTGGGCTCATAATAAATGCAAATCATTTTATAAATCTTCATAATTATAGAAGGGTTTTTAAAAATAAGTATTACACCTTTTTCTATATCTCTTTTTAAATATTAGACCTTTTTAAAGCTCCTCCAATAATATGTAAACAATCTATTTTCATACAGCTCTCCAGCATATCTGTTCTCATGGATTCACTATATTTATCCATATGCTCTGAATGAAATGAAAACCATTTGGTTTAATTGCCATTTCCCTTCTTATTCATGATATAGCATCCTTTTTCTTTAATGGTGTTTAAATCTTTTTTGGAAAGCCATTTGTTTATAATGTAATTGAATAATTCACTATGGTGGCAAAGATGATGGGGAAGAACTAAATCTTTTCAGTTTCTATTCATTCTTTAAAAATCCTGAATAATTGTGTTTGTAATTGAGAGCATGATCATAAAATTTGTTCTTTAATGTTTTTCCTCTTTTAGTGCATTGTTTATTTTTATAAAAGTTTGCTGGATATGAGTTAATTTATGTTTTTTCTTTAAGTAGGCCTTTTTGTTTTGGGTATATCCTTCCTTATCCCCAAAATCATATCACAAAAGGAACTCTATTTTAAATGAGAATTTATCATCTTTTCTTTACTAAATCTATTGTATGTCCAGAATTTAGCCTGGTTAATTGTGCCGAGGCTATTCTAAACTTACTTTGTGTCTGTTTTGTAAAATTATTTAGGCAAGAATTCTTTCCACTTTCCTGTATTTAGTTACTTGCATAATAGATTTTGGTTTATTTGCTTCTAAGCTCTTCTTATCCAGGCATTTCCAATCATTTTCTTTCTTTCTTGCCTTTATAAGTCTTACCAAAGAATTTTGATTGAGACTGTTTTGTTGGGGTGGTGGTGGTGGTGGTTTTGGATGTACTTTACCATTTAATAATAGTGGAATCCTTTGGAAACTTATTTTTTTTAATTTTTATAGCTCAAATTATAATAATGTTTTAATTTTCAAGTCTTAGGCTTTTTCTCAGTCTTTCTAAAGTTCCTGGTCATTCTATTCTTTTTGGAAGTAGCCTTTTCCTTCTGTGGTCCAATTTTTCTCCACCCTCTATCTTCCTGATACTACTTTCTCCTGGTACCTCTTTGCTGAGTAATGTAGACACTTCCCATTTCTTTCTGGTGGGATCAACTTCCATTCTCCTGAGTAAGACTAGTGTAATAACATCATCACCTATAAAACATACTCTTTTCCCTCTCAATATCATCAGGTCCCTTTAATCTGGGAAACTTAGGCAAGACAGAGATTAAAGAGACCAATAGTTTATGAAATGGAGAGAGATACTGGGACCAATGGATCCATGTTTGGTCCCAGGTCTGGACAAGACTATCATCTCAAAGAATCCAGTGCTGAAATATCAGAGAGCAAGATAACAAGAATAATTACGTAATGGGGGAGTTACCTGGATGGGGGTAACCTAATGGTGGGGAGGCCCCTAGGATGACACAATGGAGGAGGTTACTGAATTCTTGTCAAAATGGAAAGCCATCCTGTAAATCTTAAGAAGGAATCCTTAACCAAAGAATAAAACCTTTATCTCACTCATCCCAACCATTTAAGAGGGGAAATTTAGCCTGGGGTTTTGGGGAGAGCACCAGAGGTAACCTTTATCTCATCAAACCAAAGGAAAGGTTATAACCTGAGGAAGAATAACTAAATAGGACAATGGGAATGGGGGAAAAATAGGTCCAAGGGACATCAAAAGGAACTTTACAACATCTTTGGGTTAAATATTCCTACAGAAGAAGCAAATCTAATCCAAGAATCAACATGCATTTACCTCAAGAAATAAATTACCCCTTAAAATCTTCTCTCCCCTCATTCTGTTCCTTTCATTGAGGACACTACCTTCAGGTCAGGCACCCAGCCCTTGAGTTCAGAGTCATTTTTGACTCCCCTTTCTCCCTCATTTTTATATATGATTATATTTTGTAATGCTAGAGAAACTGAGCAAGATAGAGATTAGAGACCAAAAGTTTATGAAATGGAGAGAGATACTGGGACCAGATGGATCTTGGTCCCAGGGCTGGAGGAGACTATTATCTCAAAGAATCCAGCCCTGACTACTGGGACAGCAAACCTTTTTATAGTATAACAAGAACAGTAACATAATGGGGGAGGTACCGAGGTGGGGATAACCTGGTGTGGGGGTGGGGAGGCCCCTAGGATGACACAATGGAGGGAGGTTACTGGTATTCTAATGACATCCAAAATGGATAAACCTTTATCCTGTCAAACATTAAGAAGGAATGTCTATAACTTAAAGATATAAAACCTTCCTCTCATCAACCATTTAAGAGGGAATGATTATAGCCTGGGGTTTTGGGGCAGAGCAACTGAGGTAGACCTTTATCTCATCAAACCTTAAGAGGGAAAGGTTATAACCTGAGGCAGAATAACTAAATAGGACAATTGGAGAAACTGGGTGGGTCAAGACATTAAAAAGGGAACTTTGGCACAACAATTAGTTGTTACACATGAAGCATCTTAGGCATTTACTCCTTTCTCTTTGCTCATATGAACATTACTTATCCTGGTTTACACTCTTGTTGTCTCTAGGTAGGAGTATTTAAATAATATTTTTCTAAATAGCGTTGTTATTGATAACTTTTCTTTAAAAGATTGTCAATATATCTCCGTGTTTTTTCTCACTTGCATAGATTTCTCACATACTTTATAAATACTTTACAACACTGAATAGAAAAGGCAAAAAGGGAAAAACATTAGCCACCCCAAAGCATTGAAATTATAGGCAATATTAAAGTCTCTTGTACTTCCAATTGTGCAAGGAGGTGAGGCTAGAGAATCCCTTCTTAAACCTCCTATTGCAAGGTCTGGCTTGATGTTGCAAGTCTGTAAAGATAAAAACGGCCTTCATTGAGATGCAGATTAAAGAAAGATTCCTTCAGATATGTCATTAGAATTTCTTTTCTGAATTTGTCAGTCTGGACTGCTGGGAATTTACTCCTGTTTATTAGGTTTCTTAGAAGGTTTTCCCTTGATGAAATTAGTAGCCTGAATGCTTTTGATCTTATGGATCTTTCTTACTTACAATTTTTGTAAGTTGGTTCAAAGTCCTTATGATACTACCACATATCTGTCTTGGAAGCGGTTTGTGCAGGAAATGACTTATCTCTTTCAAAACCCTTTTTCTGACTGGGGGAATAATTCATCAGAGCATACATTCAGAGTCTTCTCAGTTTATTGATTTCACAAATTTTGACTTGATTTTTATTAGAAATTTGTTTTACTTGTCTCTTCTAAAAAAGGTTTCTTGTCCTGAGGAGAACACAGGAGAAGCTTTGGAATTAAAAACTTCCACTAAGGAGAAGAAAAATAAAGAAAATGTATTTGTTAAGGATCTGGAAAATTTAAATGCTGATGCTTCATAAATGGGTATCTCGCTGGACAGCCAGGAACACTCATGAACTTGCAAGGGGTTTAAGAATGTTAGAATCCTTTTGGAAATTGTAATAGCTTCCTAATCAAATTACAAAAGTTACAGAAATTGGTACTGCCATCATTTTAATGAGAATAAACTAAATGGAATGTAGACTACAAACATGAAAAAAGGGTAGCTACTTTTAAAGAGCCTCTTTGTAATCTAGTGTCACTCTAAAAGCTTGGAGATGCCTGAACAATCGGGTATGTTGAGACTAGCTGAAAAAATTCTATATGTGACAGAAACAGTAATAATATCATGAACTAATCTCTATGAATTTAAGGAAAATTCTAGAGACATCTTTGTGAATGGATATAATCCCACCTTAGAACCATAATAAAACATAAGCAATAATTGAGTAAGCACTCACACTAAAACCCTATTAAGACACACAAGAGAAAAATAAGAAGTTGTCAATAATAGATTTCCAAGCATGGAATTCAGTACACTTGATTTACTCAACTCTTAAAAGTGAAAGAAGTGGGGATACAAACACAAGACCCTTAATAGTCAAATGAGTATTCTTCTCTGTTGAAAAACACTCTGGTCTTTTTGTTTTACAGAGAAAATGAACAGAACCAAAGTAAAAGAAGATGAAATGGTAAGTGAGTGTAATTCCTGGGGATTTTTCTCATTTGTATTCTTTAAGATTTGTTTAGAGTTGGCTTCTATGTATTCTCCTGACCACTCTAGGATACAGTGAGGAGGATGCAGAAGAAGCCTCCAAACAATGTTTGTAACATGGAGCTTGCTAGGAGTTGTGTGAGACTCTCATAACTTCAATTCAAACTGCCACAGACACAATTATGCTTATTCTTAGGAATTTGGAATTAGGAAAGAAGTCCTTTTCAACACTCAAATGTGATGTTAGTTTTGCAAGTGGAACTAGGAATATATATTCATTGTCTCCAACAGGATTATTCCTTACAATCGCTCTTCTCACCCTAAGCAATTTAAAACACCAGTAAACAAGGTAAATCAGAGTATTGTTTCCCCTGAAATTCTCTTGACACCTTCTTTCTTGCTGATCTTTTCAGCTGCCAAGGAATAAAAATCTGTATAGAAAATGCCCAAACCTGTAGAACCAAGTATAACCTTTCCAGACTGATGAATTAATATAACCACATGGATCTCATCCTCTACACATGAAAATTACCTTCTCCAACTCCTGGCATTCAGATTTTTATATAACTCTTAGTGCTCTCCCCCTTACACCTAGATAGTAACATACCAGTTACCAAATCTTGTCAGTTCCACCTCTTCCATATCTCTGTATTTATTCCTTTCTCTATTCATATACTCTGCTTTGTGCTCTTATAACTACTTGTTTGCATTTTTTTCCCAATAGAGAAAGAAAAACTTGATTGAGAGCTTTTGATTTTAAATAATTTCTTCTGTTTTCTCCTCCTCCACAGTGATCCCACACCCTTTATGAGAAATAACATTTTAAAGGAATAAAAGAGATAGAAGGGAGGGGAAATAATCAACCAAAATACTCTCAAAGCATTGAAAAAAATTTAAAATGTGAGGGGAGAAAGTTTCTATTGGCATTTCCTCTTTTGGTCATGCTTGCTCTTGAAAGTTTGCAAAATTATCTTCACTGAGATGTAGAGATTAATGACAAATTTGCACAGACATGTCAATAGGATTTCCCTAAAGTGCTTGTTAATTTTAGCTGTTGGACATTATTAGCCCTTCTATTCTTTTACACACTTGAATCTCTGTAACATTTGTAGCCTCAATGTTTTTGGATTTGTTATCTTTCTTATTTGGACTACACCCTTAAGAAGTTCTTGGAATGCCTGTCTGGCACTTTAATCAATTCTGCCGTGGAAGATTACTGAAAATAAAGTCTATTATCTCCTTCAGAAATGTTTCCAGAGGAAGGGGAGAGAGAGGAAAGCCTTCCCAGTGATATAAGTTCATAGTAGTCTCATTTTAAGGATTTTCTTAAGTTGGCTTGAATTCTCATTAAAATTTCCTTTTACTTCTCTTTGTTTTGATAAAGTTCTCTTTATTGTTTATAAGGTTCTCTTTACTTTGATAAGCTTTTCTTTATTAGGAAACTAAGAAAGAGTCAAGGCCTCCCAGGCGAAAAATCCAACAAATGTGGCATGCCCTGGTGAAAAGATTGCGCCCAAGGCGCAATCAAGTGAGGCCAGAAGAGGTAAGTGAATTACACATAAAGAGGCATACCACCTGCAAATTAAGACATCAAAGAATAGTTTATTGACCAGACTGATGGATAGGGGAAGAATTTAGAACTAAAGACAAAGAGCATTACAAAATAAAAATTTGTCAAGCTATCTATGTCATCTTCAATTGGTAAATGTTCAAAGTATCTGCTCAGACAATTTTCAGACAAAGAAATCAAAATTATCTATTATCATACAAAAATATTCTTAATCACTAATGATCAGAGAAATGCACATTCAAACAACTCTGAGGTATCACCTCACACTTCTGAGAGTGGCTAATATGAGCAAAAATAGTTGGATGTTGGAGGGGATGTGGGGAAAGTGGGACACTACAAGTACTGTTATGAAGTTGTAAATTGAATCAACCTTTCTGGAGAGCAATTTGGAACAATAACCAAAGGGATATCAAACCTGCATCCTCTTTGCCCCAGCAATAACGCTATTAGGTCTAGAAAAGGATTTCTCTGTACAAAAACATTTATAGCAGCTCTTTTGGTAGCTAAGAATTAGAAATCAAATGGAATGCCCATCAATTGGAAAATGGCCAAAGAAGCTGTAGTATATGTTTGTAATGAAATATTATTGTATTATGCCCTAAGAAATGAGAAGCAGGTCTAATTTCAGGAAAATGTGGTAAGGCCTGAATTGATTCATAGTGAACAGGACCAGGAAGTAGTACTTTGAAACAGGAATATTGTTGGATAAAGAACTTTGAATAACAAATTGAATAACAATTATTTAACAAATATTTTCAAACAAATCCAATCAACCAAAATAATCCCAAAGGACAAATGATGAAAATATCTGCCTGCATAGAAAGAACTGATCTTGATTAAATATTGACTGAAGCACGGTATTTTTCAGTTTTTCTTTCTTTCATTTTTTTCTTTTCTTTTAGTCTTCTTGTGTAAAATGACTAAAATGGAAATATTTTACATTATTGCACAAGTGTAATTTGAATCTGATCGCTTACTATTTCAGGAAGAAGGGGAAGGAAAGAGAAGTGAGGAAGTCATAGGATTTCAAACTCAAAATTTTAACTAAAATTCGTTTTTAAAATAATATATTTTGCTTTATCTAACAATGTTTCTTTCCCACAGTTGAACGTAGAAGAGGGAAAAGATATATCAAATATGCATTACGGACAAAGAAATTTAGTCAAGGTAAACTAATATAGTATTGGTGGGGTTTCAGAATGGTAGATTATCATTACAAATCACTATAGCAGCATCCTTGTGAAATACCCGTAATCAATGTACCCCTCATCTGTTTCTAACTTTCACCTTATTGGAATAAAAGAAATGGAATGTAGTGTGCAAACAAGTCAAAAGAAGAGATTATGTTTATGTTCAAAGAACATTTCTCAAAGCGTTCTTGTGGACATGCATGAAATGCCTGATAAGTGGAGACTGACTAAATAAATTCTAGATTCCCAATCAAAAAGAAACAAACTAGGAATTAAAATTATTGATATAAGAAAATGGAAAATTTTGGATACCTCTCTGAATTAATGTGAGCCCAAAAATTAAAACCAAATTAAAAGCACATATAGTCATTTAGTAACTACCAGTAAGTGAAGATATATATATATATATATATATATATATATATATATTGAATGACAAGACAACTAATTTATCAAATGCTGGAGAAACTGAGCAAGACAGATATTAGAGAGTATTTAATAATTTATTTAATGGAGAAATATACTGGGACCATATGGATCCATGGTTTGGTTCCAGAGCTGAATGAGACTATCATCTCCAAGAATCCAGCAAACAATGTGAGTTCTCAAAAATGTATATCCACGTGGCTCAGATGCAGGGGGCAGACTGAGGCAGTGGGAAGGGAAGTCAAGGTGGGGTGAGCCACCAGAGATGAGATGACATAATCAGGGGGAGACACCCCGGACATGGGGAGAGATATTTGATAAGATGGTATCTGACATTTCTGTAGCTTAGGACAGGGAGAGGCATTCTGATATTTTAAAACATAAGATCTTTTATCCTTATCAAATATTCTGATAAAGAGGAAGGGCAGCTTTTGCAGGACTGAGCTTTGACTGAAGCAGAGAAACTGAGTCAGGACTTGGTCAGGATAATTAGGGAGACTGAGGACTGTGGCATAACATTACAGATAGTGATTAATGGCAAAATCGTTAAAGGAGAGAAACCCAAGAGAATAACTGATAAAAAGCTGTCAATATTATATTCATTTAAATAAATATAACACAAAATACCTTAAAAATACATTATTATTCTTGTTTTCCAGAGATATGCTGGGAGTGATTGAAGAGGAGAGGAGAACATTAAAGGACCTAAAAGGTAGGAGAGATCAGTTCAAGGATACATTTATAATTTGGGTTCCACCAAGTTTTATTTAGAGTCTAATTGTAAGCCCTCTCCTGAAAACTGTTTCATATATTGAGAAAGGAGATGGTAAAATCATTAAAATCAAGGCTTCATACATGGGACTTTAAGGCACTTTTGGGGGGAATTCTAAAACATCAAAATCTTTTACAATGAAAAACCATGCCATTTTCCTCTATTAAGAATTCTTAATGGGGTGGGGGTGGGGAGTGATTTTAAACTGTGTTAAAGTTATTCTTTAATAGTGGAAAAATATTATACATAGTCACTGTTCCCAAAAGGATTATTACTTAAACAAATCACCTTTACTAGTTTCAAAAATATGAAAGAAAATTTAGTGAAATTCATCACTGGAACTATTTGTGGGGAGAAGTATTGAAATAGTATTTATAACATGGTCATTCTCAAATTTATTCCCACACTCTCAACACTGAGCCAGCTCCCTGAAATTCAGTCAAACATGCATAGACACATAGATATACATAAGTACACATACTTACACATATATGCTTTATAAAAAATAAGTTCAGTAAAAATTATCAAACTGAAAAGAGTATACAATGTTAAGTTTATGTATTCCACAGCCTCTGTTTTGAAAAAAAGAAACCTTTTTTAAAAAAATTTTTAAAAAAATTTTAAAAAAAAGGAAATTTCCAAAAAAAAAAAAAAAAGAAAAAAAATTTTTAAAAAAAAAAATTTTTTAAAAAAAAAATTAAAAAAATTTTTAAAATTTTAAAAATAAAAAATTTTTTTAAAAATTTTTTTTAAAATTTTTTTAAAATTTTAAACCTTTAACCCAAAAAAAAAAAAAAAAAATTTTTAAAAAAAAAAAAAAAATTTTTGGGGGTTTTTAAAAGGAATTTTAAATTTTTAAATTTTTAAAATTTTTGGCGGAAAAAAAAAAAAAACGGGGAAAAATTTTTTTGGGTTTTTTTTTTTTTTGGGGGGGGGCCCCAAAACCAATTCAGGGGGAAAAAAGGGACCCAATTAAAAAAAAAGGGGGAATGAAACCATTTTGTTTTTTTTCCCCCCCCTTTTCCCCGAAAAAAAACCAAAATTTTTTTTAAAAATTTTTTAATTTTTTAAAAATTAAAGGGGGGGGAAAAAAGGGGAAAATTAAAAAATTTAAAAAAAAAGGAAAAAGGGTTTAAAAACTTTTTAAAAAAAAAAATTAAAAGTTTTTTAAAAAAACCCCCTTTCCCCCCCTTTAAAATTTTTTTTGAAAATTTTTTTCCCCCCCCTTTTCCCCCCTTTTTTTAAAAAATTTTTTTGGAAAAAAGGGGAAAATTTTTTTGGGTTTTTTTTTTTAAAAGCCAAGGGGAAAAAAAGGGGTTTTTTTTCCAAAACCCCAAAATTTTTTTGGGGTTTTTTCCCCCAAAAAAAAAAAAGAGGGATTAAGGGGGGGCCCCCCTTTTCCCCGGGGGGAAAAGGAAATGGGGGGAATTTTTCCTTTTTTTGGGTTTTTGGGGGAATTTTTTGGGAAAAAAAATTTTTTTAAAAAAAAAAAAAATTCCCAAAAAAATTAAAAAAAAATTTTTTTGGAAAAAACCCCCGGCCCCCAAAAAAAAAAAAAATTTTTAAAAATTTTAAAGGGGGGGCCCCCTCCCAAAAATTTTCCAAAAAAAAGGGGAAAAAATTTAAAAAAAAAAAAAAAAAAGGGGGGGGGGGAAAACCCAAAAAAAATTTTGGGGGTTTTTTAAAAATTTTTTTTAAAAAAAAAATTGGAAGGGTTTTCCCAAACCCTTTTTAAAATTGTAAAAAAAAATTTTTTAAAATTTTTTTAAAAATTTTTTTTTTTAAAAAAAAAAAAATTTTCCCCAAAAATTTTTCCCAAAAAAAAAAAAATTTTGGGAAAAGGGCCCCAAAAAAAAAAAAAAAAAACCCAAAAAAAAAAAACCCAAACCCCTTTTCCCCTTTTCCAAAAGGGGGAAACCCCAAAAGGGCCCCCAAAAAAGGGGAAATTTATCATATTTATTTCCAGAAAATATTCGACCTGTTATATATTTTTAAATATATGACAAAAGGGCTGTATAAAGAAAAACCTGGAGGAGGGGAAAAGGGTGTAGGGAGGAAAACAGGACGGCAATAGTGAAAGGTTGTTTACCCCAAGATTAATGATTTTATTATTGAGAGCCTGTCCGTGAGGGGTATAAGACAAAGAAAGCTGATTATTAGATGATGTAATTGAGATGGTATATTGAGGGAATGTAACCTGAAAGGTGCAGACCCATTAGAGAAGATGGAAGTGCAGAGCCAATTAGAGAAGATGAGGTTTAATAATAAATGCTTTAAATTAGGGTGGACATCTGGTCCCAAAGGGCCTGGGAGAGAAAGCATCTGGAGGAGCTCCACAGATGTCCAAGGGACCAGGAGGGATGGTAAGGAGTCCAGGTTGAGACCTTTCTTGGTGAGTAAAGGAACCTTACAACTGGCAGCCCGAATAGGGATCTTCTTCTGACAGGATTACCGGGGAGTTCCATACCCTTAAAAATTGAAAAATTTGTGGGAGGTTGAGGAGAAGAAAGATGGGACCCTTTAAGTTTGGTTCCCTTCCAAAACCCAGAGAAAGTGGTTTATGAGGAAGATTTACAAATTAATTCAAGGGCAGGGGATGCAAGAAATATTCTTTAGAAATTTAGAGAAACTTTGGACATCTTCCCTTGGTTGAAACATACAGGATTTTAAAGAGGGAGAGGTTGGGTAAAATGGCTTCATGTCCTTTATAATCTAATCAAAACAGCCTCCTCCAGGGAGGGTTTCCCATGCTTCCACCATCTTAGTGAGTAAGGGTAGATTGGTAATTTTTGTCGATGATGAAAGAGCCATTTCAAACAAGAAAAAGCAGCCAAGAAAGAGAAAGAAACAAGGGAAACCCCCGCCTCCGCTGCTGCCTCCACCCTCCTCCTCCTGAATCTCGTCCCTGGCACAGAACGGCTTACCTACCGCCCATTAAATCTGTCTTTGGGCCATTTTAAAAACTTTAAAAAAGCAGAGGCGGTGGAAACTGAGGGAGAATTCCCCCCACCCAGTGAGTGGCAAACAAAGACAGACAGACCATACCCCAGAAAAAAATTAAGAAAAATTTGTGTTAAAAGAATTGAAAAGTTAAACTGGTTTTAAAAAGAAATACAGGTTAAAATAGTTTGACCAGCATCTAGTGGGAAGGTACCAAAGTGGAAGATTATTATTAGAAAGCAAAAAGGGAAGGAGTTTGGAGCCCTTTATTAACCTTTTTTCCTCTTACCAAGGTTGTTACCAAAGGTTGCCCAAATTCAAGAACTTGACATAACTATCTCCCTCATGTGTGATTAGTAATTCTGTTGATCCCTAATATTTTACTTGATGTTACAAAGATTATAGAGCTAGTTTTTATATAAGTTTCGTGAAAGTTTTCTTATTAAATCTACCCTTGTGACCCTACTAGAAAAAATTAATTATGTTATTTTATATATTAAAAACATATCTCCCCCAATTTTGATATTATTACAGATTGTCATATGCTTATTTAGTGGTTAAGAATTTACAGAGATAGTAAAGAAATGTTTGAAATGTATTCCTTTTGCCCCTCATAAATGTGAACCTACTTATAATCCAAAAAGGGAGATGTTTAAATCTCAAAGGATGTTACTTTACTGGAGAATACAGTGTTTCATGTAATTAGATACTACCCAATTTTATAATAGCTACCTTCAACCTGGGGAAATTTAAACATGTTATTTCCTCACTTATATCATTGTTTTGCTTCTATTGGTTTGCCTCAAAGATAAAGAAGGATAATGGACCTTTCTACACCTCAAAAAAGTTTTCAAGTCCTTCGTTCTGAATTTGGCATCTTCCAAGGACATTTATTCCTTACAACCCCACAGGTCAGCTAAGTTAAACAATTAGTAGGGACCCCTTAAAACCCTTTGTAACAAGAAAAGGGAGTGTCATAGGGTAGGCTAAAAGATCGCTTAACCCAAAGTATGTTAGATGAAGCAATATTAATTACAATTATTAACAATTTTCCCAATGAACTAACCAATTTGTTTTTGCATAATTTGAAAGGAAACAGTCTATCACAAAAGTACAAACATCAACAATTACAAAAAGGATAAAATTAATAGAGTATTATGGAAAAAAAGGAAGGAAAGGCAGATCCAGGGACAGTCAAGGTGTGGGGGTTCCAGGGTATGCCTTTATTATTGATATGAAAGGACGGAGGTGGGTGATAACCAAAGGATTCCCAATAAGGAGAATTCAAATGGAAAAAAGAAGAGAAGGCAGAGAGGCTGCAGGAAAGCTCCCAGGACCAGGGTGTGAGATGGAAAGGAGAATGAATCTTGGTTGGGACTTTATTCTCATGAGCCCTCCAAACAGGACCAAGGCACAAAGAAAGTGGAGTAACTTTTGTTAACCAGCACAACGCCTTTATGAAAAGGGACAATGGACTTGGGGTTATGGCCACCTGGGTGGTATATGGTGGGTGGGAGACAACAAACATCTGATTTTCATGTATATGGTAATGTGTCACAGTTAATTTGACATTATAAGCGTTACACTCCAGATAAGGATGATGGACACTTTTAAAAAAGTACTTTTATTACTTATTCTGTTCTATTTGTTTTTTCAAGGATGATTGGGTCTCCTAAGGGATATATTTATGGGGAATGAAACTTGAGGATGGGCCTCAAGAGAAGTAGAATTGGGTTATCATCTTTAGCTTTGAGGAGTAAGGAAATATGTTTTAGAGATTTGAGAGTGGTTGGGAGAGGAATTGGTCCTCCACACTTTGTTACAACCCAATACCTTTATATTATCGCCCTTTGTAAGGTGGGATTTTCTGTCATAAAATTAATAAAACTGGATTAAGGTGTGGAGATTATTTAAGAGGGCATTATTGAAGGAAAGTTTAACCAAATTGAGGAAAATTGATAAATTATTCAAGAATTAATGATATGGCTGCACAATTTAATTACCTTGATGATGCATCCCAAGATTTTGTAAATTGGAAATCAATTTAAATTTAAACTTTGCCCTCTTTTGGCCAGGTTTCCATGATTAGTGGACAATTATGAGAAAATAGGAAAATGCTTTTGCACAGTACCATCCTTTTGCCTCTGGTTGCTAAAGCTTTTTTGAATTAAGGGACCAAGGACACACTAGGCATTGGGACGACAATGGATAGGGGCTTAGGTTGAGGACACTTGGGAGTTCTGGTTTAAAACCCCATTAAGAGGCTGAGCCCCCTCCTTCTTCTGTACTTGGAATGGGGTTTCGCACTCTTGCCTGAGCGGTCCCTACAATTACAGTAAGGAGTTGTTGATGATTTTAGGTATATGTGGCAAAAGGAGCTGTTGGGAAGAAATAAATGAGCAGGGGGAAATAAAACAGAGGAGGAAAAAGGAAAAGTAGTGAAAGGTTGTTTCCCCAAAATTAATGATTTTTTTTGAGAAGCCTGACCAGATGGGGTAAAAGGCAAAGAAAGCTGGGTATGAGATGATGAAAGATGGTATAAAGGAAGGAAAACTGTGAGAGGTACAGATGTTATTGGAAGATGTTTGGGTGCTTAATAAACGCTGGCTGTACTTAGAATTTGTACTTGGGGTGTTTCCGGAGGGGAGAGCAGCTGGAGGAAACTGCTTCAGAGACGTCCAAGGACCAGGAGGATGGTAAGGAGTCCAGTTGAGACCCTCTGGTGAGTAGAGGGACCCTTCACGACCCTATAATTATTTAATTGTTTTGAAAATTTAAAAGGAATTCCATATTTGGACATAATTTGTGGTTTTCCTCTATTTTTCTTTTTAAAATCTATTTTAACTTTCACTTTAGAGATCAATGATTAGTCTTCCTGTTTTTTTTTTTTTCCCTTTGGAAACCCTACTCCATTCCATGTTTGTGGATATCTCTTATTTTATCCCCGGGACCTTCTACTTTACTGCTAGTTTAGCTTCCTAACTTCCTTCCCCAAGCCCACTCCCTTCTTTTATCTTCTGTCATCACCCTTTATCTCCTTCTTTATCTCATTACTATTAAGTTACACACCATATCCCATTTCTATACACCTTTCCCACTACCATCTTTATCCTTTTCCCCACCCTCATATTTTTAAATTTGGAAAATTTTATCGCTCCTAGATGTACATGTATTGTTCCCTCTTGTATTCATTAACCAGTGTGGGAGTAGGATTTAGAATTCCAGCCCTCTTTCCCATAATTCTAATTCCACTATGTTACTTTAATCTTGGTAAATTCTAATTTTTTGTTTTAACCGGCCATTGGTTTTTGGCTTTTGGGAGTACCCATCAACCGGTTAGGGTTCCCAATTGGTAAAATTTGGAGAATGGGTTTTATAAATTTTGGGCCGGCTTTTTCCTTTTGGAATTCGGAAAAATTTTTTCATTTTTTTTTTTGGGAAAATGTTTTATTTTAAATGCTTTTTTTTTTTTTAAAGCCCAAAGCGAAATTTTGGTGTTTTTTTTTTTTTAGTTTTGTTTGTTGGCCCAATTTTTTGTTTTTATGTTTGTTTTTGGCAAATTTATTTTCTTTGCTTTTTTCTTTTTATTTTTGCTTTTTTTATTTTTGTTTTGTGACTTTTTTGGCTTTTGCCCTTCCCTTTTAAAGAGTTCTTTTTTCTCCTGTGATTTTTTGTTTTTTAATTTTTTTTAATTTGGTTTTACGGATTTTTTTTCCCAATTTTCCATTAGTTTTTAATTTGCTTTGATTTTGGAAAAAGTTTTTGGGGTTTTTCGGGTAAGGGATTTTAATTGGCTTTAGAGCTTTTTAGGCCTTTTCCTGGAAGATAAATTTGGATTTTCCTTGAGATAATTTTTTGGTTTTTTTTTATTGGGGGGTTTTTTGAGCGGTAGGGCATTTTTGATGAGAATGTCCTTTGGTTGGTTTTTTTCTTTTTTTTGGAAAATAAACGGATTTTTTGGGCCTTGCAGTTTTTGGTTTTGATTTCCCAACGGTGGTTTTTCCCGGGTTTGTGGTTACCGGGACCAGTGTTTTTTTGGAGGTTGTTTGGTTTTCCTTGTTGGCGGTGAAAGATTTTGTTTTGGGGTTGGGGTTTTAAATTTCAATTTTGGTAAGTTTTTTTGGTTTTAAGGGTAGAAACAATTTTGGTTTTTAGTTTAGAGAAAGGGAATTTTTCAGATTTTTCAGAATTTTTTTTTGTGGATTGGCCATTTTTTTCCAGTTTTGTTTTTTTTTTTAACAAAGCCCGGAAGGGATTTGGCATTTTTTTTTTTTTTAATTAAATCTTTAGGTGGCCGGGTTAATTTTTTACCTTTTTTTTTCTTTCCATTTTCCCTTAAATTTTCCTTCCTGGCGGTTGTTTTGGTTGTTGGTGGTGGTTTTGGGATAAAGGGTGTGTAGAAAAAAAAGTTTTTTGTTAAGGGAGAATTGGATTTAAAGGTAAAATAAATGGGAAGAAAAAAAATTGAACGGTTTCTTTTGTGTTTTTTTTGTTAAAGGTTTTGCCTATTACTTGAAATGGTTAGGTTTTTTGTTAAAAGAAATCCCTTTTCCAGATTAATTTTATATTGGTTGTTGGGCATTTTTGTTTTGCCCTTGCTTTTTACTTAGGATTGTTTATGTATTTTCTAAGTTTGGTTTAATTTTGGATGGTTTTCAAGAAAATTTTATAAATTTATATACCAACCCTTAAATGTTTCCTTGATGGGGAATTTTTTGCAAAGTTTTTCTAATAATTTAAAAGGGCTTGGGCCCAAAATTTGGGACATAGAGGTTTTTCTTTTGTATTGTTTGGTGGTTAAGCCCAGTAGTAGTCTGGGCGGGGGTATGTGTTTGGATAACTTTTTTCTAATTGTTTAAAAATGTTGGATTTTCCAAACCCCCAAATTAGTGTGGTTTTTCCCGGATTTCCCTCCCAAATTTTTGTTATTTTAAATCCTGGAAGGTGTGTGGTGGGATGTTGGGAATTGTTTTAATTTGGCTTTTCTGATTAAAATGGAAAATTTTTTTATGAGTGGTAATTTTGTTTATTATTTGGAAATTGTTTGTTTAATTTTTATTTTTGTTAATTGGAGAAGGTTGTTTTTTAGTTGTTTTTTTTTTGGAAATGAGGTTTGATTAGAATTGTTTAATTGTGAAATGTTTTTCCCGGTTTTGTTGTTTTTCAATTTTGTTTGATTAGTTTTGTTTTGTAAGAAATTTTTAATTTGATGGGCTTTTTTTTGTATTAATTTGGTTTTGTTTTTTGGCTCTACTTTTCTTTCCTTTCCAAAGTTTTAGAAAAATTTTGTTTTT
Organism: Sarcophilus harrisii; assembly: GCF_902635505.1. NCBI lineage: Eukaryota > Metazoa > Chordata > Mammalia > Dasyuromorphia > Dasyuridae > Sarcophilus > Sarcophilus harrisii. The sequence goes on along the minus strand of NW_022290929.1, from coordinate 15,195 downwards.
TTTATAATTTTTTTTTTAAAATTGGGAATTTTGATTTTATTTTGTTTCGCGAGTGGGTTGTGTTTAATTTTTGCCATATAATTTTGGTTTCCCGCAGTTTTTAAAAATGAATTTTATTCCCGGTTAGGATTTTTAGGTTGGTTAAAACTAGAAAGCAAAGTTGATTTTTGTTTTGTGAATTTAACCTGTTTCCCGACAATTTAATTTCTTTTGAAAATCCAAAATGGTTTTTGGTGATTGTGGTTTTTATAATTATGTTTTAGGATTGGGTATAAAGTAAGGGCCATTTTTTTACTTTTTTTTTTTAATTTTTTGGAATTTTTGATTTTTTTTTCCTATGAATTTTTGTTGTTTTTTTTTAGATTTTAAGATATTTTGGAAGTTTTGGATGCACTTAAATAATTATTTAGGGTTTGTTATTTTTTATATTTGCTTGGTTTATTCCAGGAGTAATTTTAATATTTTTTCCTTATTTAAGTTTGACTTTTTTGTGGAAAGTTTTTGTTTTTAATTTGGATTTTGGATAGATTTTCCAAATATTTTTGTTGGAAGGTTTTTTGAATGGGTTTTTGATTTTTGTTGGATTTGGTTGGATGGTTAAAAAATGCTGGAGATTTTGGGGGATTTAATTTAGAATGCCAAGTAAAGTTTGGTTATTTTTTTGGGCTTTTAGTGGAATTTTGGGGTCCTGTTTTCCTATTTCCGGTAAAGGGAGGTTTGGTTTTTGCCTTTTTATTTTTTTTTTTTTTTTGGCTTTATTGGGGCAATGTTTTTCAAATTGAAAAAATAAGTACGGGGAAATTTTTGTTACCCGGCAGATTTCTTGGAAAGATTCCGTTTTTCCCTTTGCATATGGGATGTTATGATAGTTTTAAATATAAGTTTTGGATTTTTTTAAGAAAAGTTTCCTTTTTTTGTTTTGGGGTTTTAGGAAGGGAGTTGGATTTACAAATGTTTTTGCTTTGGATGATTATGTTTTGGTTAGTTTGGATTAATAGTTAATTTGTAATAAAAGTTTTTAATATTTGTGCTTTTTGGGTAATTTTCCCAGGTTGTGTTTTTTGGGGTGATTTTTGTAATTTTTTGCAAATTTTTTGTTTTGGCTTGAAATTTTTAGGGTTGGTTATAATTTTTTTTGTTTTTTGGCCTTCCTTGGTTTGGTTGTCCATGTTTTTAAAGGGAGGGTTTGGTGGATTTTCAATTTTTTTTTTCAAAAAGTTTATAGTTGGCCTAAATTGGTTTTTTTGTTTGGTGAATTAGTAAACCATTTGGCCCGGGATTTTTTTTTTTAGGGAGTTGGTTCAGTTTTTTTCTTTTTTAAGATGGCATGTTTGTTTAACTTCTTTTCCCTGTTAATTTGGGAAAATTTTTGTTTTTTTAAGTGTGGTTTTACAGTTGTAAAAGGTTTTTTTTTGGCTTTAATTTCTTTTGTTAGTGGTTGGGTTTTCCTTTTCTTATTTTAAAACAACTTGATTTTTTTTAAAGGGATTTCTTAGGGTTTGTTTTTTTTGGTTTTTTTTTAAATTTTTGGGTTTAATTCAATAGTTTTTACCAAATTTTATTTTTCCTTTTTTTTTAGAATTTCTTTGTGTTTGATTGGGGTTTTAATTTGTTTTTTTAATTTTTTAGTTGTGAATTTGCCTTTTTTTTTTTTGGTGGGTTTTGAGATATGAAATTTTCTTATTCTTTTGCTGATTCCCCAATTTTTATATATTTTTATTGTTTTTTTGGGTAAGTTATTAATTTTCTGTGATTTGCTGTTTCACCAATTTTTTAAAATGGATTTTTTAGTTTCCAATTTTTTTTGGTTTACTTTTCCTGGCTTTTGTTGAGGTTTTTTTTATTGTGGTTTGAAAAGGGATGATTTATTATTTTTGCCTTTCTGCCATTTGGAGTTTGAGGTTTCTTGTCCTAATATATGGTCTAATTTTTGTTAGGTTCCATGAATTGGAAAGAAAGTATACTTTTGTTCCATTTCATTTTTCCCAGAGATTTGTCATATCTAATTTTTCTAGATTCTATTTACCTTTCTTTGGATTTTTCTTATTTTGTGCTTTGATTTATCTACTTTTGAGAGTTCAAGGTTGAGATTTCCATTTATAGTTTTGCTTTATTTTTCTTGCAGTTTCTTTAATTTCTTTTTTAGAATTTTGGATGCCACAACCACTTGGCAATATATATGTTTAATATTGATTTGTTTCATTATCTATGCTACCCTTAGAAGAATAGTTCCCTTTCCTTTCCTTTTAATTAGATCAATTTTTTTTTTTGCTTGGATCTGGATCAGGATGGAGCCTCTGCTTTTTGATTTTTTTGAAGATAGTTGATTTTGCTCCAACCTTTTACCTTATTCTGCATTATTTCCCCTGCTTCAGGTGTGTTTCCAAACAAATAAAAGGATTCTGGCTTTTAACCCTTTTTGCTAACCCTTTCCTCTTTTATGGGGAGTTTACCCATCTTACATTTATGGTTAAAATGAATAATTTTGTATTACTTGCCATCTTTGAAAAACCCTTATTTATGCTTTTTCCCTTTTTCCCCAACCCCTTCCCAGTATTAAATTGTGAGCACCACCTTGTTTCTCACAAGTTTCCCTTTTTTAGTATCCTCCACCCCACCTAGAGTTCCTCCTCCATTTTACCCAACAGCTTGAAAACAAGGGAAACCATATGTGGGAGCAAGAGAAGTGATGGTTGGGGTCAAGTGGGAACCCCAAGAGAGCCCTTTTCAGAAACCTTTGCAGATGCGGGAAGGACATGAGGAAGACCGGTTTTTGATTACTTTAATTTTTGGACTGGGAATTGAAATCCAAATTACATTAAAGGTTGGGAGACTTAATGAAAATGCTTAGTAAAACTATTAAAAGAAACCACAAAAGAAATTTTAAAAGTTTTTTATGGAAAACTTTCCACATTTCAAAAGGAAGAGACTTAAACTTAAAATGGAAGGTGATGGGGAGGTTGATTAATATTATGCTAACAGGGCCTTCTGTCATTTATACCTCATCTTTAACCCTTATCCTCTCCTTTAGTAATACATTGAGGCAGTTCCTCATCACCTCAACCTGAGTTCTGAAAGGGTTTTTTCCTAATTCTCATCCAGTCCACTCAATTCCACCCCTCACCTGCCATACTGTTCTTTTAAAACATGTGGACCATAGTGAATGTAATCATTAAAATCAAACTTTTCCGAGAAAGGCCTCATTTTAAAATATATAGAGAATTGACCTAATTTATAAAAAATCAAGCCATTCTCCAATTGATAAATGGTCAAAAGATATGAACAGACAATTTTCAGATGATGGAAATTGAAAACGATTACCACTCATATGAAAGTGTTCCAAATCATTTGATCAGAGAAATGCAAATTAAACAACTCTGAGATATATTACACACCTGTGATTGGTAAGATGACAGGAAAAATGATGAAGGGTGGAGGGAGGGGAAAATTGGGACATGATGGCATTGTTGTTGGAGCTGAAGGGAAAACCATTCTGGAGAGGATTGGAATTAGCCCAAAAGTTTCAAACCGGCATATCCGGATCCAGCAGTCTGAGCTTTATAACCCAAAGAGATACTAAAGATGGAAAGGGACCTGTTGCCAAATGTTTGTGGCAGCCCCTGTTGTAGTGGCTAGAAACTGAAAATGAATGGATGCCCAATTTGGAGAATGGTTTAAATTAAAAGGAATGTTTGGAATATTATTTTCCTGTAAGAAATGACCAGCAGGATGAATACAGAGAGGCTTGGAGAGACTTAATTGAACTGGATGGTAAGGGAAATGAGAAACCGGAGATCATTATATACTCCAACAACGATACTGTATGAGGGAGTATTCTATGTCAGTGGATTTTTTGACAAAGAGACCTAATTCAGTTTCCAGTTGATCAATGATGGACAGAAGAGCTACACTAAAGAAAAGAACACTGGAAATCTCCTTCTTTGGTGTGTTTCCTGTAAAACAACATATTGTAGGACTTGCTTTTAATCCATTTCTCTGGTTTCCTTCATGGGGGAGTTTACTATTCATTTATGGTTAAAATGACCAATTTGTATAATTTGCAATTTTTAACCCTTTTATGATTTCTCCTTCTTTCCCTTATCCCCTTCCTAGTATTAAACTTTGGAGACCACTTGCTTTCACAGCCTTCCCTTTAGTATCCCTCCCTCACCTTAGAGTTCCTCCCTTATTTTACCATTTTCCTCACAGTTTCAGTTATTCCCTTGCTTAGGTTATTCCCTTTTTACTTTTCCTTTTCACTTTTCAATGAGATGGGAGGTTTCACCAAAATTGAATATGTCTAAAATTTTTTCTCTTAAAGCTAATTCTGATGGAGGAAATACCCATTATATTCATCCTCCATTCTTTTCTCTTCTTCAGATAAATAGGTTTCCTTTGCCTTCCTTGGAGATGGTACCCCTTTTCCCTTTTTTCTGGAAAATGTTCCTTTTCCAATTTCTAATTTTTAAAAGCATGGTTTTTTATACATCTTTACAGGCAGAAATAGAGTTCAAGTTTTTTTTTGTTTTTGTTTTTGTTTTTACCTTTTAGGTTTCTTTGAGTTCTATATTTGTAATTAAACTTTTGTTAAGTTCTGGTTTTTTTATCAAAAAGGGAAATTCACTTATTCCATTGAATGACCATGTTCTTCCTGTAAAAAGATGGCTTATTCTGGCTGGAAAGTTATTTTGGTTGCATAATGGCCCTTGCCTTTTGGGAATATCTGTTCCAAGCCCTTCCATCTTTTAATGGGATGTTTGACCTTTGGAGGATCCCTAATGTGGCCTTCTATATTTGAATTGGGTTTTCCTAGGCTGCTTGACTGTTTTTCCTTGTTTGAGGGGTTCTGCATTTGGCCACTATATTTTTGGTGTTGTGATTTTAGGATCCTTTCAGTAGGTGATTGATGGATCCAAATGCCCATTTTCCTATGACTTTGGAGTTCTTTTGATAATTTCCGGAAAATAGTATCCGCTCTTTTTTTTCATTATTTTTCGGAACCCAATAATTTCAGATTGTCCTCCCAGATCTATTTTCCAGGTCTGTTTTTTCCCAAGAAGGTATTTCACATTTTTCTCCATTGTTTGATTTTTTTTGGTTTTGCTTGACTGATTTTCTTGTCTTTCCTTGAGTCATGCAATTCCATTTGTCAATTCTAATTTTCAATGAAGTATTTTTTCTTCATTCACTTTTTATATCTTTTTCTAATTGTCCAATTTGTTCTATGTAATGTTTTTCCATTTCCCAATTTTATTTTTAGTGAGCTGTTTTCTGTTTCCAGTTCACTAATCCATTTTTCAAGGATTTGATTTCTTTGTCCACTTGTCTTTTAAATGAGGGATGATTTCTCCAGATTCTTCTTTGCCAAGTCTCCCTCTCCCCTTTTTCCCATTTTTTCTTCTAGCTCTTTTGTGAGAGCCTTTGAATTTTCTTATGAGATTTATCTGTGCTGAGGAACAGAAATTCCTCCTTTGGGGATTTACCTGGAAACAGTCTTGCTTTTAGTCTCCCTTAGGGTTTAGAGTCTGTTCTCTGCTATATAAAAGCTGTCAATCATTAAGGTCCTTTTTCAATTTTTGCCTATTTTGTCAGAGAAAGAATCAGAAACCTAGAAAAAAAAAGAAAATACCCAAACGGAATCTGCTTTTTTTGGGGAGGGGTTGGGGGTGTTACTGAGGCCTTCCCAAGACTGGGTAGTGGAGGCAGCAAGGCAAAGCAGGACTGTGCTGTGCCTGCCTTCGAGACTTGAGGTGTGGCTGAGACGCTGTGGAGGGAGGGGTGGCCAGGTCCTGAGAAGTCCGTTTGGGGTGGTACCTTCAACCCCGTGCTTTTAGCTTCTCTATTGGGTTACCGGACCTGCTGCCAGGGCAAAGATCCAAGCCGGTAGCAAAGCCTCCCAAGAGACAAAGCTGGAGATCACACCCCTACCCCTTCTGGTCTGCTCGGTTGTGAAATGCCTGCCCTCAGCCTTAGCCCATTCTAAACAGTCCCTGCCCTCGAGCAAAACAAACCTTTCCTGTCGAATTGGATGTCTTCTTGGAACTATTTGTGGGTTTTTTTTTTTCCAGTCAGGCATTAATTCAGAGGTTTGTAATGAAATGGTTCTGAGAAAAAGAGCTTAATAGTTTTGCCCTCCTCGCCACCATCTTGGCCAGAAGTACCGATTTTTGCTTATTTGTAAAGAAAACCTTGATTTGGAATTTTCTGAGTATCCAAAATTTTCCAAAATCCTCTTCCCTCACAACCTATTTTTTTTTTTTATTTCTGTATAAACCTTGACTAATTTTTTAGTTTTACCAGGTTTTAGTGGTAACTTCTCCACTGTGGTATCTCCTATTTGTTTGTTTATTTTACCATTCTTCTTCAGTAGGATCGACAAAAGGGTATTCCCTTACTCAGCATGAATGGCTGTATCCTCCAAGGCTTTTCCTCTTTTCACTTCTCAGTCCATACTATCTTACTTTGTAATTTTGTTTTTTTATTTTTTTTTTTTTGTTTTTAAGGCAAGGAGGTTAATGACTTGCCCAGGACCATAGCTATAAGTATTAATGTCTCAGGAATTTGAACCCTGGCAATTTGACCCAGAGCCAGTACCCACCGTGTCATCTAGCTGCTCTTGTTTGAATCTTTGTAATCATGTCAGTCCCTATGAGTTTAATGAACCTTTACCCAGGAAAGAACCTTTTCAAACATTCTCATTTTATACCTCATTCTTAACCTTTATCCTTCCCTTTTAGTCAATAAAGAGGAGTTCCTTCACCCTCAACCTGAGTTGATTGAAAAAGGGTTTCCTTTCCAATATTCTATCCAGTCCACTAATTCCACCCACCTGCCATCTTGTTTTTTAAACACAACGTCTGACCATAGTGAATGTAATCATTAAAAATCTGAAACCTTCTTCTGAAAAGGCCTATTTAAAATATATAGAGAATTGACTCTAATTTATAAAAAATCAAGCCATTCTCCAATTGATAAAATGGTTCAAAAGATAGAACAGACAATTTTCGAGATGAAATTGAAACGATTACCACCATATGAAAGTGTTCCAAATCACTATTGGATCAAAGAAATGAAATTAAGACAACTTGAGATAACACACCCTGTCAGATTGGGCTGATGACAGGGAAAAAAATGATGAATGGTGGAGGGGATGTGGGAAAACTGGGACACTGATGCATTGTTTGGAGTTGTAAAGGAATCCAACCATTCTGGACAGGATCTGAATTATGCCCCCAAATGTTATCAAACTTGGCATATCCCTTGATCCAGCAGTCTGAGCTTATACCCCCAAAAGAGATACTAAAAAGGGAAAGGGACCTGTATGTGCCAAATGTTTGTGGACCCTTTGTAGTGGTTTGGGAAACTGAAAATGGATGCCCAACAATTGGAAATGGTTGAAATTTAAATATGGAATGTTATGGAATATTTTGTTCTGTAAGAAATGACCAGCAGGATGAATACAGAAAGTTGAGAGATTTAATCAACTGATGGTAAGGAAATGGAGAACTTAGGAGATTATTATTTCAACAATGGATACTGTATGAGGATGTATTCTGATGCTGGGGATTTTTAAAAAAGAGACCTAATTCAGTTACAATTGATCAAGATGGAAGAAGAGCTACAATTAAAGAAAGAACATGAAAAAGTAAAGTGTTTGATTTTTGCTTTTCCCTGGGTTATTTTACCTTTCAAATCCAGTTCTTCCCGGAAAAGAGAACTGTTCAGTTCTGCACAAATATATTGGTTGGGATATACTACGAATATTTAAATATATAAGGACTGCTTCATCTAGGGAGGAAGGGTGGAGGGAGAGGGGAAAAATCAGAATTAAAGGGAAAGTACATGGATAATGTTGTAAAACATCTTAATTAAAAAAGTTATTATAAATCTAACCTTAAAAAGTATAAATAGTATTTAGATTTTGATAAGCCTCATCCTTTTGCCCTTTCTAGACTTTCTCCTTAAAACTGCTTCCTTTCGTTTGGTAAGACCCAAGGCTTTTGTTTTCCCAAAACCAGCCTTCCTTCCAATTCAAAACCCAGATGGGCTTGCAAAAAATGATGTATGCTTTCCTTTAAATGAGTATATAATCTTGCCGTGCTTTGTTTATATATGTTCTTTTCGGAAAACCAGAGGTTTCTTACCAGAATTACTGACATACTTTCTTTTCCTTTTTTTTTGTCATCCTCCTCAAAGATGGATCTATTTTGGGTTGATCAGAATTAGATCCCAGAGCTGGAAACAAGTGGCACCCAATGGCAGAGCTCAGGCAAAGGATGATCAAGGGTCAAGGTGTGGGGATCCTCCAGGAGAGCCCCCTTCAGAACCTTTTGAGATGGGGAAGGAACAAAGACCTGGTGGAATTTTTGATTACTTTTAATTTTTGGACGTAATTGAAATGGGGCCAAATTAAATCAAGTTGGGAGACTTAAGAAAATGCTTAGTAAACTATTTAAAGAAATAAGGGTTTAAAAACCACACAACAAATTAAACAGTTCCATACACAGTGGAAAAACCTTCACCATTTCCCAAAAAGAAGAGACTTTAAATCCTTAAAATGAAGGTTGACTGAATATTTTAACAGGCCTTCTGTCTTCCCTCCACAATTTTTCCTAAATTTAAAATATTAGGAAGGTACCATTTTTAAGCAGGTACCTTTCAAAACCATAAGCACTAGGATGGAAATTCAAAGATTGAGAGGTTTCTTCAACAAAATCACACAGAATTATTCTTGATTTTCCTCGGATGCCTTTAAAGAAGTTTTTGTCAGATAAGTTAATGATGAGGGAGTTGAAGAAATACTCCAAAACAGTTTACCCAAGAAGATTGTAATAATAAAACCAAAGTTGGTTTAAAATGATGCCTTCTAGAGGGACTTGTTGAGATGGTGTTCCTCTGTTGGCAAACAATTTTTATCTGCACCAGCTGATCACCATCAAAACAGTGGGTTCCAAAAAATCAAAAAAAGATAAAAATGCTTCAATGGGAAAGGTAGGACACCCCAAGGCCCAAACCCCGGAGATAAGAAAAAAGCCTCAAACCGGGGTCCCAAATGGGAGGAGGGGCCACCACTGCACTAATTAGTACCAACTCTAAATCACAGATGGGGAAACGGCCGGGGTCAAACCTCAGCCCCAACCACAACAATGGGGTTAAGGCATGAGACCTGCCCTCAGGGAAAGAGCCCCACCATCCCAGAGGAACAGGTACAAAAAACCAGAAAGAAACACCCATGGGAAATCATATCCAGGTGGCCTTACAATAACCCTTCCTCAAAAAGGAAAACAAAACCTCTAGGATGCCCCCAGATATTTATTAAACCAACAAATCCTTCCTTTACCTATTTTTTATAACTTTTAGTCCCTTCCAATATTCCAGAGGTTAAAAAAAAATGATCTTGGGGGAGAAGAAAACCATTATGGGAATTAATAAATGTGGACACACAAACCCACAAACCATAAAAGGAATTTGGAGTTTTAATTACATCAAAAGCAATTAGAAGGATGTTTAGGTAAACAAGAAAAATTGATTTCGCCTTATTACAAGGTACATGACCCGTTTACCATTCAAAAGAAGAAACCTTTTTATATTTCATCAAAACCTACATTTTATATTAAAGAAACACTGTTTCCGTTTGGGAAAATGGAAACCATCTTCAAAACAAACCCCATGTGGGTAACCCTCCAAACATGTTCCAATGATTGAGATGGAACCACGGAGAAAGGGTCAATCCGATCCATGTCTTAATTTCCTTCCCATTAACTAATGGGTTTAGAGACCATTGAGCAAATTAGGTGGGACCTTGACCCTCCCTTTCATTAGGGTCCATGTTTAGAGTCCATTATAAACCCAACCACCGTGTGTGGAAAGATGAAGAACCTAACATTAAACACATATTAATCAGACCGTTAACTTGCTTAGGGCCTTACCCCAGGTCCCACGGATTTTAGATGAACCCGGATTATTCCGTTGTCCGGAGGAATTAAACCAAAGTTGTATATCATCCCTTTTCCATTGCATTCCAACCTACCATATGGGATAAATAAACCAAACCTTGCCCATAGAAGGATTTGGGGGTTTTGTCCAAACCAAAAAGTTGTGCCATCCTTCCAATGAATGGACCCTGTGGGAACCCTTTTCCCTTTCAAATTAACCAGGAATTTAACCACTTGAGTTTCTTAAAACTTTTGGATGACCCCGATAGTCATTTGGAGGAAAACGTCCCCAAACACCTTTGGGGGTTCCCAATTTGTCTTTTGGGAGATGGGAAACCTTGAGGTGGCACCAGGAGGAATTTTCCAACCCAACCTCGGCTGGTGTGTTTCCCATCAGGACATGGATGAAGCCAAGGACCCAATGACATGGAAACCAAATTTTGGAAGAAAAACCTGATCCAATAAGCCTTTGAATCCAACCTTTCTCGGTGTTTTGAAACTTTGGGGGTCCACATTTATTTTGGAACCAAGGAATAACCCTTCCAATTTTGAAGCTGGACCGTACAACCCATGAAAGAACCGCCAAGGGGTTTTGAGAAAACTGCCAACTTAATTTGGGGAACCATGCCAGATGGGGAAACCATCCAAAAAACGTCCAGACCCTAGGGGGAATTTCCCAGTCGAAGCCCAATTGGGGTCAACCCAAGGACCTTAAGGAAAACCCCAGATACAAAGAAAAGGACAAAAAAAGATTTTAAAATTAACTTTGTTTGGAGGGCCAAAAATTGGGGGAAACAACCTATTGAGATTTTTTCTGGGAGGATTAGGGCCAACAATTGAATTTTAATTGGGAACTTTCTATAATTCTAAAACTTTTTGAACCAACCCCAGAGACCCAGAGCCGAGAAACAGAAAAAATTTCAGGGTGAGATGAAGGAAATGGGCATTGGGAACCCTTTAAAGCTCCTGACCCCTTCTTAATTCCCATCCCAGTGGATACAGCCAGTTGAGGTCCAGTTTGGATGAAAGGGAGACAGATAAGAGAAGGACCAATGTCCTCTTCCAGGGAATTGCACTAGTTGCAGAAGGAATTCCAGAGTCCCCTTAGAGAGGAGGCAAGGATATTCCCAAGAAAGACAAGAGTTCCAATGGGAGAATACCAGAGAGGTCCCCCCAGCCTGTGGAAGTTGGTTGTTCCCCAAGTCCTGTTAGGGGTGGACCAAGGACATTAGAAATGTGAAGCACCCCCACCTGAAGGCGGGATCCAGGGCCTTATTTCCCTTTATGATTTAGTTAGCCTTTTATGGAGGAACCAATTAGTACCAAAAGACTAACCCTGGGCCCCAGTTTATATACTTGGGGGAGTTAATTACAAATCAAATTGTTTATTTCCCTTGAAGAGGTTGCCCACCTTCAAAAACCATAGGAATGGAAAAGGAGGCAACCCACCCCTGAATGATGGGATTTGGTCCCAGCTGAACAGAAGCAATCCCGGGAAGACCTAGGGGTGGAATTAAAACCGGCACAAGAACAAATGCAAGATCCGAGAATTAATATTGTGGGGAGGGATTCCCCAAAGAACAAAAATAAACAAATTCTACACCCCGGAAAAGGAACCTGGCAGTATTTAGAAGAATTATGGAAGGAATAAGAAAACATTCCAGGAACAGATCCTTGGGATAAGCCCAGAGAAGAACAGATGTTAAAGGTAAAATTTGTAATCAATTCCCGGGATATAAAAGTTACAGAAGATGAAGGGTGGATGAATTCTTTTGGAATCTTATTGGAGGAAATACTATTTTATTTCAAGGAGAGAGAGGCCCAAAGGAAAAAGAGAGGCAGAGAAGGGAAATGGGGGAAAGAGAGAGAGAGGAAAATAGGACCCGGATTCCAGCAAACCAAACTGATGCTGCCAACAAGGAATATATGGGATCCAGGGGGCTGGGAGTCCGGAAACAATAAAGGAAAAGGATTGAGGAATTAAATTTGAATTGTTGGACATAAAAACAAGGGACATTTTTCTAGGGAATGCCCAAAGGGGAAGGAGGAAAGGGATTAATTGGAATTAAGGGATTAGGGAACGGGCCCATTGAAAGCCCCCACCCAGAGCCCTTTGATAAACTAAGAGGTTTTTTAGGAAGAATTAGTATTTTGGAGATTTAAGCAGCTTAGATGTCAGTTGCCCAGGCCCACCAGGAACAAAAATTATCTAATTCTCTGGTGGTACCAGGGTTAAAGGGAGAGAATTTTACAGTTCCCATATCTGAAGTAATGCCCATAGAATATGATGGCTTACAAGTGTGAGGACATCTGTTAGTAATAATTTGGAGGCTGGTATGTAAATTTATTTGGGAAAAACTTAACACAAAAACTGTAAACCTTTAAAATTGAGACCCAGTTGGTACCCAAAAACCTTAATTATGAAAGGCAGATAGGAATCAAATTGACTTAAGGTATTGGACCCCTTGTGGTCCCCAACTAAAAAACCGCCGACACTAGGAATTCCGAGAATCCACCCAATTATTGTGGCTTTAGGATCTTTGGAGACGGACGCCCATCTCGCCTAATTTAGTTCTGATCACCCAGAAAGAAGTTTACTTGTTACATCATCTTGTTCCTCCTGTTTTCACTACCCTTGCCCCTGCTTCCTGCTTTCCCTGCTTCTTTTCTCCCCTCCCTTTCTTATTCCCTCCCATCTCCCCTGGTCCCCAACAAGTATGTTTTTTAAAATCCAGGAGCCTCATCTAGACGGTGGGAAACTTTTTTGGTGTGCTCATGCCTGTCCCAGGTTGGGTGTCCCCCGACCTTTAACCAGTGAGGGAAATCACACCAAGCCCCCAACATCCTTTCCCAAGAGTGAGCCCGACTGAGATCCAACCAGCCAAAAGACCACAAGGGCCAAATTGACAAAGAACTGTCTTTTGCACAGACTTTTTAAATCAAATGGGGACTGGGTGCAAGGTAACAAAAGGGTCTCAAAACAATGCAGACTTTTTTCTGTTCCCTAGGACTTTGTTGGGTATTTAGCATGGACCAGCCCTTGAAAACCCCGGGTGCCTTTACCATTCCCCATTCAATAATGGTTAGAGAATCACGCCATTATTCGGTGAGGTAAATCCCATTCCCTGAGGGAAGAAAAGGTCTCCAACCAGTTATAAAGAGGTTGTTAGAACCAAATCTGATTGAACCCCAATCCACCAAATAACAATTCCATTCCTTCGTAAGGAAAAAAGGAGGAACTTATACAATGGTACAGGATTTGAGGGAGCAATAAGATAGTTCTCCCTCCCACCCGGAAGTTCCCTTGAAATGGACCAAAAAACTGGCCCCCCACCCTGGGCGGGAGCCCAAGCTTATAGGCAGACTTGCCTCAAACCAAGTGGGGAAGGTTATGTTCAGACTGGACCCATCCCGACCATAAGAACCCTAGACTTTCCGAGAAGCAGTTGAAACCCCAGAATTTTGAGAAGTTTTAACAGAGCGGACAACATTAAAAAATGTCCTAATTGTGTGCTTCACCAATCCAGACCAAATTTGTAAAAATCCAGAATCCCGGATTTCTGAAATTTGAAACCCAAGGCTGTACCAGGCTGAAAGCGCTTAAAAGGTATCCGCCAAGGTTCAGGGCTGATCTTCTATTCTGTCTTAGTGGAGGTCAGTCCTGGCCGGCCAAGCTTTAAAGGGACGTTTTAAATTAAATAACTTGGTCTGATTGTTCATCCGTGTCTGTCCATTTCCAGTTCCAGATCCCTATTTTGATGGGGAAAATACTTAGAGGATTGGAATTGTTTTGGTGTAATAGATTTGAAAGATGATTTGGAGCCTTTCCCTCTGGCAGAAGAAAGCAGGAATATGTTTGCTTTGAATGGGAGGATCCAGAACAGGGAGGAAGCAAACAGTATCACTGGAAATGTACTCCCACAAGGATATAAGGACACCCAATTTGTTTGACAAGCCTTTGAAAGGATATTAGAGGACTTTGAATATCCTGGAGAGGGAATTAAAATACTACAGTATGTAGATGATTTGCTCATAACAGGGAGAAAAGGGGGATCTGTTTATTTTCTTAAAGAAGGCATTGAGACCAAGAAAAATTACAGTCTGTAGAATTGGTTGAAGTATTTAGGGCACTGGAAAGGGGACAGAAGAGATTGGATCGACCCAGGATTGAGGGAAACAGATGAAACACCCAGAAAAAACTGAACTTAGGAAATTCCTTGGATTGGTGGGATACCTTTGAAATTGGATTAATGAGTATGCATTGTTAGCTAAATCTTTATATAATTATTTTGAAGAAAAACCTAATCAAATGGAATGGAACCCTAAAAGACAAAAGAAAGTTTTTGAGTTTGAGAACGCCTTTACCTATCAGCCCCGTGTTGATATTGCCATCTCTAAAAAACCTTCCATCTCAGGGGTGCCTTAAGTCTTAGCAAATAAGGGAGAGGGGGCAGAGACACCGGCATCCTGTGGGTTTTCTGTCGTTGAGACCCGTTACAAGAGGTTGGCCCACATGCTCAAGAGGCAGTAGCTTAACAGCTATATTAGTGGAAGAGAGCAGAAATTGAATTTGGGGAAGCTTCAAGGAGTGCTCCCCCATCAGGGTTTTGATCCATTCCTAAAATCAGAGGGCAGGGAAGAACCAATTGATTCAAGAATATTAAAAGGAAGCAATCTTTTGGAAAAAGGATCTAATAAATTACAAGATTCAAACCCCAGCTGTTTCTCCCTGCATCCCCAGGAGAGTACGGCAGTTAGAGCACCAAATTGTATCAATGTGGTGGATTCAAACAAAAGTCAGGAAGATTTACAAGAGGAGCCCTTCAACAGGGGCCCAATGGTTCAATAGATGGATCCCCGATGGTGGAAAAGAAGACACAAGGGTAGGCCATTTGATGGGGATGGGTTATCGATCAATTAAATCAGGAGCCTTACCCAAAACTGGTCAGCCCCAGACTTTAAACCCTTTGCCTCAATCAGGCAGTAAAAGAATTGGGTGAAAGGAGTGGAACTAACTGACTCCACGTATGCATGGGGAGTGGTACACATTTTTGGAAAGATCTGGGAAGAATGAGGCATGGTCAACAGCAAAGGTAAGAGATTGGCACATGATTTGGGGATTGAGGTACTGACTAATCTTTATTAACACCTAAATTTTAGCCATTTTCGTGAAAGGACACCTAACAGGAAATTCCTTTAAGGCCAAGGGAAACTGTTTTTGGTGAAGAAGGGAAAGTTAGCATCCTGAGGAAAGGATGGT
>NW_022290928.1:0-55758 GCF_902635505.1 Sarcophilus harrisii | reverse complement strand
GCAACAGAATATAGCAGCCTCAGTAGATTCTGTTAAAGAATTTTCCCTTTGTACAATCTGTGTTTTTTGAACCTCATTCATTTCTTAAGCTGGTAGAACCCTCACTGGAGAGCATCAAGTCATTTTCCAGGCCAGGAAGATGTGGATTCAAGTTTTACCTCTGAAACCTACTAGGCCTGGAGGCAGTCCCAGAGCTTAAGGCCTCTGAGACCTTTCTTAATAACTGCATTAGGGGCCCAGGATATTTTCTGGAGGAGGGTCCTTCTTTTGGATTGTGAGCAGGGCTCCAAATCTTTCCTGCCGCATAAAACCTGACACCCCAGGTCCTTCCCAAGAGCTGGCATAGGTCCAGATAGAAACCATAGCTGCCTATAAAGTCTCATTTCCAGGCCTCCACCTCCCCCATAGTTCTTATTAACGTCCACACATATCTATGGGGAGAATAGCGGCCAGGCTTCCCAATAGGGAGGGGGAAGCAAGAGAGAATATCAGGCCATAAAAGGGGATAAGACATGAAAACACCATCTTCCCGAGTCGAGTTCTGCAGGCGCGTTGGGAGCAGGGCAAGGCCTCACAAGTGAATGATGGATCCAAGCCTTAAGGTCGGCCACCTTCACTGCTGAGGGATTGGAGAGAATAACCTGGTGAGGGCCGGTCCAGTGGGGTTCCAATGCAGAGCCATGAGGAAATTTTCTGGTCAGGATCCAATCCCCTGGTTGGAGGTCTAGCAGGCTAGGGTAAGCTGGGCAGAGGCTCCATATAGAGCCCTGACTGCTACCCGGGTGTCCTGAGATGGTAGGGAATTGGCTAGAATATCCCAAAGAGCCTTCCTGCCCATGTATGATGGGTAAAATAGCTCCTCCCCTCATGTCTCGCTAGTTTCCTGGTGGAGCACAGAATGTGCTCCTTAAGTGTCCTGTTCATAAGCCCCTGACCCGAACCCTGTGGTCCATAGGCACAGTGCAGAAACCACTGGAACCCAAGGGCCTGTATGGAATTATCAGAAACAAAAGCTGGGCCTTTGTCAGATCTGAGAGAGAAAGAGTCCAAACCGGGGGATGATTTCAGTCGTAGGTTTCTTGGCAATGACCAAAGCAGATTCAGATTTTACAGGAAAGGCTACGACCAACTCTGCACAAAAGCAAAGAAAATAAATGTCCTTGAACCTGGGTTTCCATGTCCATGAAATCGACTTCCCAGTTCCTGCGTGAGTCCTCGGGGTGCAGAGCAGACACAGTGGGGGGATGGCAGGGTCTATGTTGACACAGGTCAGGCATTGGCGGGCAGTGGTCTCAGTGAGGATCTCATCCCAGGTAAGAAAAGGAACGGGAAAGCAGATCATGTAAGGGAAGTCCACCCAAGTGAGTTAGAGAGTGCAGTTCTGAAACAAAGATAGCTCAAGGCTTTAGGGAAGAATCACACATCCTTCTGAAGGGCGCCACCAGCCCTGGCCATCAGCAAGCCCAGGAGGATCTTGAGGCCTGGTGGAGGGTTTGCTGTCTATAGGTTTCATTGAACTCTTATCTGGTGCTGGTACATTTACAAGTAACTAGCTCTGTTATATCAGTCCTAATGAAAAGACCGGGGGTGGGGGTGTCCAAACAGGGGAACTGAAGTAGAATAACTAAGGAAACTGAGGTAGGGCTATTTAGGGGAACTGTGGCACAACAGTTCAAATCATTGAATTACTTTCCCCAGATACCTGGAGTCCCAGAACTATAATGTTGCCAACCCTATTTGAGGATAAACCAAAATAGAAGAGAAATGCAAGGACTTAGATTAAAAGTGTCTCTCCCTGAAAACCCCAAAGGCTCCATGTTGCATGACAGATGGAGCACCATCTCAGCCAGAGAATCCAGATTGAGATGGATAGTCTGCTGTAACTTAGGTGGTCTGCAGCTCATTTGTACACTTAACTCAGCTTCTGCATATAGAGCAGTAGGGCTCAAGCCAGTCGCTGCCCATTCAGAGGGCAACCTGCTCCAGGGGGAGAAGGGTGAGGCCTGAGATCCACCCGTCCTTCCCAGGATAAGGATTTCTGAGCAGAGCTAAGGAGAGATGCACAGTTAGACTAACAAGGCAGGAACCTAATTTTAGAGGCCTGAATGTCCTTTGAGAAGAAGAGATACCAGTTAAGAACCTGCAGTTACAGGACTGAGACTGCTGTCCCAAGGTGCCTGATTTCATTGTTAAAAAAAGCCAAACACACTGAGTCTTCCAGGGCAACTCCAACAGAATAACAAGGGTTTTCAAAGAAAGCAACTAGCAATACATCCCAGTAGGTTTAAGTATTATAAAACAAAAAGGCCTGCTTAAACGATTAATTCAATCTGAACTAGTGAGATAGGGGTGTAAATAGAAGTACTAGGGTAAAGTGAAGAAATTAGGGTTCTATTCTTCCTCTTCCCAATTTTGCTATCTCTTCTTCCATCCAGTTTTCTCAGGCAAATGGAATCATCCAAAAGCAAATAAATTGTTAAATAACTATCCCACATATAAATGCCAGGAATGAATTTCATATATCACAGTAGGGTTTCCTAAAAAATCATTTAAACATACAGTAAGAGTTACACAATTTTAACAATTTCATCCCAATTCAACACACAGGAATAAAATGACCATGCAGGGTTTAACAGTCATTCATCAACCATTGTCCAATTCCCAAATCAGTCTATCGGGCATAAGGAACTATCTCATCCAAAACTGCTTCATGCTAATTAGCAAAGACAGTCTGATGAAAGACTGGTACAAGAATTGAGCTGCAAGATGATTAGCTAGACCACAGCTGCCTGTGTGAAGGGAACAAGTTTAATTTCAAAGGACATAAATGGCTGTCAGCTGTAATCCCAATAAAAACAGCAGTTAGGTTTCACAGACCATCATTAATTGTCCTCTCATCATTTAGAAACCATTAAAAACCTGAATATCTTTCTTGGACACAAATGTCTAGTAACAGTATAGATGATCAGGCTAAAACACTCATTTGCCTAAGTATTTAGATACAATGATTACATAGAACTAGATTGGAAACAGCAAGGTATGACACAATTGAATTGCATTAATAAATTTGATGGCCATTGACTTCTATTAGGCACAGGAGGAGAAAAAATGCAGAAATATGTCTATAATATAATATAAAAACTGATCCTTGTAGCACAGGACACAGGATAAAGTAGTTCTAACTGTTAAAATTGTGTAATTGGTTCTAATTAACCACCAGAGGGTGGAGCTTAAAACTCCCTATAAATATTAATTACAAGCCCAATAAATTACCTCCAATAACGAATCAATAATGTTTCAGATAGATCCTAATATAGGTATTTACTATGACCTTATATTGATAATAGTAAGATATTTGTCCTAGTAAGTTCGCAACTATTTTATAGGCAGTGTCATATGGAACGTAATATAGAAAATTCCAAATTATATATTGTCCATAATAGAAACATTTTCAAAGGGATAAAGAAAAACTATTATTTTCAGAAGTCCTTTAAATCGATGGGCATGCAATCATTATAATCAATTAAAACATATACAGAATATCCTAATAGCACACAAAAGAATCTGAAAGATTTTTTAAAACATCAATTAAACTTTTAAAAATAACTTTACAAATTATAGATCATATTTATGACTATATTCCTTAACCAAGGAAATCATTATGTATCCTAAACAACAAAGAAAAACAAATGTAGACTGTCTCTTTAAATCACAGTTGCCCTTTCAGCCAGCTGCAACTTGATAAACAAAAAGCCTGAACATACTTGAGGGGGGCAGAGAAAGGAAGTGAGCTGACCTTGCACAAGATTTCCCTCCTGTTCCCACTAAGCTTCCCCCACACAGAAATCCCTTCCATTAAAACTCTTCCTTTTTTTCTTCCTACTTAACTCCTTCTCTTCCTCAACTACATATTATAAACACATTTTAGCAACCATTCTACTAGATGCTCCATTGCTAAAGTAGCAGAAGCAGTGGTGAAAGATTAACTTTTACCTCGAAGACAAAAGATCCTCTCCCTTTCTCTTACCCCCACCTCTTCTCTTCCTCATCAAAACCCTCAAAAAGGGGTTATAATTAAAAGGGTTATAACTATAAGTTATAATTCACAACTGCTCCTACAAATCAAGCTTTCATAAATCATCATTCTCCTTTCCTTTTTCCTTCAGAAATTTTAAGATTCACAATACAGTAATAGCTAAATAACTCTATAAAACCTACATGATCAGGCAAACATAACTCACAATGTTAACAAATTACCTAATGTTTCAGAAGCAAACCAAAAGTGTTTTTAAAGTTTTTCTTCCTTCTGCTCTGAGTGTTTCAAGGCCACTAGCATAAATTTCTTTTTTCCTAGGTGGTAATAAGCAGATGAGGTTTTATTGCCATTACTCCTCTCACTAGGCTTTGAAAAGGTTTTTCAGGGAAAACTTCCAATTGTAGTTTAAAAATAGTCAAGTTTTTTTGTTCTTTTATTTACAAATTAGTACAACAGGTTAAAAAGTTTAAAATCACACACACACACACAAATTTATACCAAACAGTTGCAAAGTGGAAATAACCAAATGCCAAATTTCTTAACCATTGTTCTTAAAACTTAAACAAGAGCTCTTTAAGTCAACACAACAGACAGGCAAGTCACAACCAGAGCAAAAATCACACAAACATAGGGACACAATTACAACATTAAACAAAACATTTAACATATACAGACTAGGGGCTATTCAGAAACCTTAGAATAACCTTGAGGGAAGTTGTTGCAGCACAAGAATCTTCCCTCCCAGAATCCAAACAGAGCTTTTTAGACCTTTCATTCATTTGAAAATGCCCACAGAAAAATGCCTAGAGAACCAGAGAACCAAAATGGCAATCAGAACCAGAGTTGTGCCACTGGCACACAGAACCAGATAAACGCAAATACACTTAAACACAAAGAGACAGTAGACAAACAATTCTGGGAACACAACAGACAACCAACCTGCCAGGGCACTCCAACAGCATCCTGTGGAGGCCGGTAGGCATTACTATTGCTGCGTCCAGTATAATCACCTGCTATTCCAGAGTATTCACCCAGAATTAAACAGGTGCCCAGGAATGCTCTGGGGCCAATTAAGTCAAATTTATGTCTCCTCTCCTGGTCGGCAACTGACGGCCAACTAAATGAGGAGACAGAACATCATACAGAGGATCATACTCCACAGGACATCTCTGATGCCCCATCATGTTTACTCAGAATCCAGGGACCTATGAATGCTACCTCAAAATTGATTATAAGAACCCTACTTGTGTATCATCCATAACTATTAATAGGAAACAACAAGGCTAAGAAATCATATCTATTAGTTATAGCTATTGAAAGGAATATAATTTATATGGAAATGTCTGATCTAAGTACTTGCATCTTTTCTATAGTAGTTAAGATGTGCCTAGCCTTGATCTAGAATTCAAGATTGAGTATTATGTTCATTTCTTCATTAAGATTGGTTTTTAGAAATTTGTTAGAAGAGAAAGGAACTTAATATATGAAAGGAAAAATTCTCCTCTAACTTGATGTTAGTTCTAAATTATATATAGGCCAAATAGATATTGTGGTAATGATCCTATATACATATAATTAAATGAGGGGATTGTGGAAAATTTGACAATAGTGCAACATATTAAATATTTCACCAAGATTTAATTTGTTATATAAAAATAAATTAGCACATCCATATCATTAATATGCAAATTACCTTTTGTCTTTAATAAATGGAAAAATATATGTATATCAAAGAATTGTTTTCAAATAAAATTTTGTATAACTTATTATCAGTATGTTTCCTTTATATATCTATTTTATATTCCTATGTACCCAGTGTCATCTAAAAATTTCTCAGATGTGAAAGAATGTGAATGAGAAAAATTATAAGACATACTAATATACACAACCAATTATATTAGGGAAATGTCATAGAAGCAGCCAAGTGAGAAAATCTCACATCTGTCATCCCTGATATGCATTACCTCAAAATATCAGAATAGATGACCAATAGGCTGATTAAATAACAAATATTTTCAAATCTTTCTTTGCTTTTTGCTCCTTTTTCTTTCTTTCAATTCATTTCTGTAATCTAACTAGGAGACAATTTTCCTTACAAATATATGTATTATACTAGTTTAGGAAATCTCTACAATCTAAAAAATATAGAAACTTGATAATATTTGGCAATATCACAAAAAAGACTCAGGATTAAATAGGGTGATATTAAATTAGTTAGCTGTAGTCTCAAACCTTTCTGATACAGGAAATTATTCATCCTATCACTTGGAGTTAATACAGCTCAAGGAAGTTAGTGGACTGGCTTTCTTTGACAGAAGGATTTGTAATGTGAACTGATTTACAAACTTTCTCCTTTTATTTAGGTGTGGAGCCATTCTTTTCCATTCTGAATTTTGTAGCTTGCACATTGCTAATTATAGTAGTTACATTATCTCACCAGCAATAGCTAAAACAAACTGCAAACAATAAGTCCTAAACATTTTATCAGATGAAGCTAGAAAGGATAAATTTGTGACCTTATTATAATTCCAATGAAGTTGAAGGTCCTTCCAAACAGTATCTTTTAGTGAGCTAGATTCTCTTACAGTGAAAGACTTCAAATGTAGCCAGGAAAAGGAAACTCTACAGGCTTAGAAAGAATACTGGGAAAAGTTATTAAAAGATTGTAAAATGTATGGCATTGGTCAAAAGCTATCATCACATTTGATACCTTTATATAGATTTGTAGATGTGACGACCATAAAACCCATTGTTCAGATAAAGGATTTTCTTATGCAAGGCAATTGGGAAGGGCATTCAAATGAATTATGATCACCTTAATGATGACCAAAACCTGGGTTCCTCTTAATTATGGGAACAGGGGAAGAGGGAAGCTCTGCCCCCAATGAGAACTCCAAGAACTCCAACATCAATGGTTGTCATTTAGAAACAGGGTCTTTCACCTTTGTTTACTAAGTTTAATAGAAGCTTATAACTAACACAATTTGAGTGTCCTTTATACAAAACTGTAAGATTAAGTTTTGGAGTTATTGTCATAACATTAAAAATCTAAAATTGGTGATCACTGATCATCCAAACTGTTACTTCATAGAGAATGAGGGTGTGCATCAGAATTAGTCTCTGCTCCCCTCCTTCAGAGTGTGGGAGGTGTCAAAGTGCCCATCCCAAGGCACTTAAGACATAGATGGAGGGCAGACAATATATCACATCTAGGCCCTTCTCTGGGGTCCTTATCTATTCCCCATAATTTAAAATTTTGCCAGATTTCTTTAATTCATTTTATGAGCAAGGTCATCAGTCCTGGACACTGTGATAGTTGAGATTTTTAACGAATCAACTCATTGACTGACTTTATCCAAGTCTGTTATTATAGAGATTTTACGATTGGTCTTTATGACCAGAACACGAGTCAGTACAACTTATTTGGATGCTTTTTCCTTAATAATGTAAAGTTGTAATCAATACCCATTTAGCTAGGTGACCCTGAGAGCTAATCCCAAAAGCTACTTGATTAGTAAGAATTGTCATTGAGAAAAATCTTTGATATTATAACTAATTGTTTTGAATTTTGAATTCAGGTATGATTTTTCTGATGGAACACAGTCAGTAACCCACCATTCAAGAGAAATGGCACAAGATCTTGAGCAGGATGTGACTGTAAACTTTTGCAGGTGGAGATCTGTTTCTGAAGAGGTCAGGAATGTTAAGTTCTTCTTCAAGTAGGATCCTTCTGGCTCAGTCTCATGGGTGTCCTACTATTCCCTGTTGTAGTCTATGAGGTAGAATTGTTACTGTGTGCTTGTCGTCAACTGTGATTCTTTATCTGAAGTGAAACAGAGCTAAGGATATTTATCTAAGCAATCATGACCTTAATTTTTTTTTTCTATAGGAAATTTCTATAATCAGGACCAGTGGCTTCGAAGACATGAGCAATGCAAGGATATAAGATCTTGCTGCTTTCAATTTGGAACTGGGTAGTCATTTTATCTTGAGTAATCAGGAAAGTAAGCATTTGACCTTGCCCTCTGCCTGTCAGTAAATATACCAATATAATTTGGAGAATTTTGATACTTGCCACACCTGATTAAAGTCAACCCTTTGTTCTTGTTTCCATTCCAACTGACAAACCCTGCCAGCTCAATCCTGTCAGATCAGTGTGGAGCCTCCTTAAATAGTTTGGCTACCCAAGTACCCCCTTTATTGTTTATAATGTTGTCCATACCCCCATTCTCATTAGAGAATCTCATTCCTCTTCCATCCAGATGATAAACTTTTGATCAACCCCAACACCATCTTATTTCTGATCCTGAGACTAGAACCACTGGATGCTGTATTGGCCAGCTTCAGGGCCTCCACCTCATCACATCTTCAAAATGGAATCCATAAGATCAGAGAGCTCTAACCCTAACTTATCAGGAAGCAGTTTCAGAAAATGTGACCTTCCATCCCATTCCCCAAAACATTGTTTGACACTTTGACTATTTAAAGATCAGCACTCATGCACAGAAATACGCCTTTCTGTCCTGAACTCCTTTTCTTTGCCCTGTGAAGATGAACAAGTAATTCAGGGATGACAAGAGTTTGCAAACCCATTGGGAGGGTTCACTCTACAGATGTCTGGAAATAAGCTTTCTTCCTAACCTAAACCCTAGTTTTCTATATAGATCAATCATTTACCATCTCTTCTTGATCAGGGATAATAGCTTGCTAGGTATTGCCCTGGGCTCTTCCTTTTGCAGGTGCTATCTAAGGATCCTCACCGAAAGACTCTCTTCATTTTTATTTCCATGCAATCTTAGGATGCAGCCTAATTCTGAGGTTGATCAAGCCTAGAGGGATTCTTCAAAGAGCCAGTGTCAGATCTGAAAGGACATGAGCAAGGGGAACATGTCAAGGTCTAGATGGAAAAATATCCTGGATGGAAAGGGCTCATAATCTGAAGCTCGGGACTGAAAGTCCTATTTCCTGTATCAGATGGAATATCAAAGATAACAGAACATGAGTCACTCTTGGCCGTCTCTTCTCTCAGAAGAGTCTTCTACAGCCCCATTGCCTGGATTTCCTAAAACACAAGATTTGCCAAATTTCCCCTTAGACTCCTTCCAGAAAGTGATATGACTTGAGGAAACCATAGTGGTCAGTTAGGAAACAGTAACAAATTAAGCATTCTGAACAAAAAGATATGGTGTTACTATGTGATTTTCTAAGTTTCTGTGCCCCCCAATGGACCTGAACATCTATTTGGCCCTATACCTATATGTATCACACTACTGATTTACTTCAAGCACTTGATCGGATAGGAGAAAAATTCTACTCTCTTTTCATTCTTTTCAAGGAACCCTACAAATGTCTATTATTTTTGTCTCTCATTCTGTTCTGAGTCCTCATCAACACACATACACACACTCTCTCTCTCTCCCTCCATGAGAAACTTGAACTCCATGAGAAACACTCTCTTTTCAGCTGGAAATCTAGGCCTGGGGGTACTGAGAAGATTGAGGGATTCTCATCAAATTTTCAATGGAAGCCCAAGCCTCAGAATGCTATTAAAAGACAAATCTGACCTCCAAATCTCTGCAGAAGTATGAAGCAGGATCATGCCTTGCCAAGTAGTCTTTCTTCTAGCCTGCCAGGAATCTTTGCCTGCTGTGAAGACAGCCTCCTTCCTCAGGATAGCCTTGTTATTTCTCTGACAGGAGCCTACACTGAGAAGTTTGTCTTCCTAACAGAGCTGGCTTCTCAGTGTCATCAATAAAATTTCCTTTTTTCTCAGACTTTCAGGTTTGCGAATTCTGTCACATTGCACCTCCAATTTTCAGAGGGATTCCCCAGCCCAATTTTGACACCACTAGCACGATTAGAATGTCAGATCTGGGGAATCACTTGACCTACAAAGTTTATGTAGGGAAAACTGATTTTGCTGTAGCAGCAAACTGGCTGGTCACAGTTACAAGCAAAGATTCTAAGCAACCTTCAATCTCCCTTCAGAGACCTCTAGTTGCTCTCCTTATCCTCTCAATATCGAGCAATCAGAGGGAATTCTCATGTGCTCTCTCCAATGTGAGCTGGTGATTTGAAAAATGAAGTTTTAGTCTCTTGAGGAGAAAAGAGAGAGCAGCAACAACAAATTCTGATACAGAAGCTCTTTGTATAATCTCTTTCTTGAATCCCAAAAGATCCCTTACCCTACCTCAATCTCATATACACATTGAAACCTTCCTCCTAGGTCAGGGATGGAGATCAGGTCTCTGACCCCTGACCAGTGATTGGGCACCATTGGAAGGGATAGAGTAAATAAATCCAGCTCCTCTAACTAGCAAGAGGCCACTTTGATTCCCAGTCCTGATCTTTAGAAGTTCTACAACTTACATTTCTCCTTGGCTGGCCAGGTTCTCACTAATGAAATCATTGAAATGGAACCTGTTGCCAAAAATGGGAATAGAGAGACAGCTTACATGGCCTCCAGATGATCTTATGATTCCAACTCTTCTACGTCCTCAAAAAATGACTGCTGGAAATGTCCTGCAAAAACTGAAGCAGCAGGAAATCATGAAGCCAAGGTTTCAACTCAATCCTTCAACTCACCTCAGCCTGAAGGACACATGTGCTACCATTCAGTACCAGGGATCGTCCTTTTCAGCCAATCACCTCTCTACAGAGACAGCTTTCTGGGGCAAATGCAAATAACTCTCATTGAATCCTAGGTATCCTTCAGTCATTTCCAGTTTGGCAACATGAGAGCTGAAGAAACACATCAATATATCTCTCCACATAGACCCCAGAGATAGATCAGAGACCCCTTCTACATTTACTTTGATCCACATGGACCATGAAGAATCCAGAAGAAACTAAGAGCCAGCAGCATGGATGTCACAGGATGTGCTAACTCCTGATTCAATCAGAATGAGACAGCTGGACCCTACCCAGCATCATAGTGTACAGGAGATCCTTGGACCCTCAGCATCTGTACCAAATCTAGGACCTATGAACATCACTCCTACCTCCAGGTTTTATGTCATCCTACCTCTTACTTCTCCAGAAGCAGGAGTGTCGGGGTGGGGTGAGGAGACTTTGAGAACTGTTTGGGGACTTTTGCAGGACGAGGAAAATAAAATACCTACTCCTAAGTCTGACATTAGCTACTTGGAAGATCAGGATCAAACCAAATGATTGAGTTGACACTTTCTCCCTGCCCCTCCCTAGAATTGATTGATGCTGACATATTTGATTGGGTTATTGATGACCAAATGGTTACTAAAGACTTTGTTACATGAACTACATGGCGTTTTTGGTCTAAGGCCCTAAAGAATCCTGGAGATACCAACGGGTGTATCCCTCCTTGTTCCTAAGTCTATTCAGTCTCACCAAATATCTATTGCTTCCAATTATTGGAACTTTTGGGATCACCTGTTTAGCACAATCAGAGGGCCCATATAAGCCTGGGCTAAGTCAACCTGAGCCAGTCTTTCTTTGAAGACATAGCTGGAATAGGAGCGCCAACCACCCAGCAGGACATACCTTCTCTCAGGTAACATTTCTGGGGAAACCTGGGTTCTGGGGACCTTGCTGCTGTTTCATGAGGCCTAATAGTGTGAGGGAAGCAGGCTGGCTGTCGAGGTTCACCAGGGAATTGGAGATGGGGATCCATAAAATCCAATGGAGAGTTATCTGATTGGTTTCAGGGTTTGACCTAGACTTGACACAGTGTAGTGCAATGGTGGCCCTACTATGTGCTCAGGGAGTTATAGAATCTGTACTGCTGAAACTGAAATTCAGAGGATCCAGGAGCTCTACTTCTCCTGGTAGTCCCACTCTGTAGCTCACTCAAGAGCATGGAAACTGGCTGTTCGAAATTGGGGCTCTGATGTTCTCTGTATGGTGGTTCAGTGGGCATTGCAGCTGAGAGTGTATCCAGACCCTGCCATTGCTACTTGGGTGACTTTTAGAAAATTTCCTACTTGGACCACAGTTTCTTTTGCCAAATACCAAATGGATATTACTGCTCTATACTTCCCTTAATCTTCTTTTAAGCTGAAAGCTAGGGATGGAGCAGAGCATTGTTGGCAATTTACTTTTTGGAGAGTTTCTTCTGCCATCCTTAAGGAAAGAAAGGGAAGTTTGAAAAGGAGACACTGCTGACTTCTCTCTGGAATGAGACTTTCCAGACAGATGGAGGACATGCTGAGGGAGAGAAATTGGCTAGACAAAGGTATCAAGGATTGATTGTCCTTGGCCTTCTGGGAGTTACTATCTTCCTCTTTGCATATGAGTGGGAAAGGTAAGGTGGCCTATACAGCCCCTTCCATGGCTTCCTCTGCCTTCTTCGGGTCTTTTTTACCTCAAACACCATGGCTGATTCCCAAGAGCAGACAGTACCCTCCCAGGTCAGAGATCACCTGTAGTAACATGGTCACTGGTGACCTTGGTAAGCAGTAGAATGTCAAGAAGAGGGTATTCTGCAGAGTCAGCACCTCAGGCTTCTCTCCTGGGAGAAGGATCAGGGGACCTTTATCATGGAGAAGACTTGGGATGACACAACCATGTTCAGATTAGAGAAGTTGTCATCTGGAAAAGGAAAGCACTTCCTGCTTGGGTCCCAGGACAGAACAGAGCAGTCTGGGCTGGTGGGAAAGAGGGAAATTGAAAGCTTGATGCCAGAAAATGCTTGTTGTCAGGAAGAATGTCATGGGTCAGAGGAGACTTAAGCTTTGTCTCTTCCCTCCAGGACCACAAGAAATGGCCAGTGTACTTGAGAAAGGCAACTGTGCTGTTCCTGAGCAGCAAGAAAAAGGAGAAGCAGGAGATTCTCCTGCAGGATCTCCAGGTACAATCCCTCCTTCTGTACAGTGTTGCTTGAAGCCCAATTCGATCCTTGATCCCCAATCTTCCCATTAAGGAATCCCTCCTTAGGGTAGTAATGAAAGGGCAGGGAGTAGAAGGGCCATCCCTGGCATGGGAGAGCAGTGACCCAGCCCACCCACTGCCATGAACTGAGTAAGGAACCCTCATCTGCAAAGAACCCATTTCATGTCCCAGCTTTGATCCTTGACATCAGGATTTGTGGGAGTCCTGCCCCAAAATGCAGCCATTCCTCTCCCACTGCATTCTCATTCATTTCTTAGTACACCAAGCCAGACTGTGGGTCATGAAGCCCTGGGTTCAAGGTTTACCTCTGAAAGCTACAATCTCGGAAGCTCTAGGAAAGTCCTTGACCTCAGAACTTGTGATGCCTGAGACCTTTATTGGTAGAAATGGTGCCCAGGAGTATAAAAGGAGGGTGTCATGGACCCGAAATCCAACTCAAATAAATCCCTTCCCAGGGAAGCAGGAAAACCGAGTCCAAAGGGCAAGAAGACATGAAAAGCAGGGCTCAAGGTTGGACACAGCAAATCTCATCTGATTCTATGAGTGGCCATATAGCCCCAGACTCGTAGAGAATGGCATCTGAGCCCAGGGAGAGATTGACTCACTGTCATTTTCAACTGGGCAGGATTCTAACCATTTCTTGTCTCTTCCAGCAACTGAAAGAAATCAGGGGCCTCAGCCTTTTGCTCCCCGAGGGGAAGCCTGGAGCCCCACAGCCATTAAAATATTTTTAAATATGTGGACCCACCCTTATATCCAGGCTATGAGGGCAGCCAAGAAGAGAAGCAGGGCTATATACAGGGTGATCTCCAGGATGCTGCACAACGAAGGTGTTCACAAGAGCTGGAGTGAATGTCGGGACATGATGGTGGCCCTGGAAAATTTATATTGGACCTTCCAGGAGTCCAATCAGAATGGACAACCTCATCCCTTTCTGTACCCCTTCAAGGAGGCTTTAGAAAGAGTCTTCCCTTTCAGAGGGGCCGGGCATGGGGGTTCTGAGCATAAGAGTCTGATGTTGAGTCAACAGACTATGATGTCTCAGGCATCACAAAGGCTTCCATGTCAAGCATTCTCCTGCTCAGGCAGGATACATCAAGGGCTTCAAATATCGGTACGTTTTCTTTTTTCTTTTCTTTAATAGCCTTTTATTTACAAGTTATATGTATGGGTAACTTTACAGCACTGACAATTGCCAAACCTCTTGTTCCAATTTTTCACCTCTTACCCTGACTGGCTCTGTATGGCAGGATGGTCAGTAGATGTTAAATATTGTGTATCTAAGTTATATTTTAATATATTTAACATGACCAAAACCCTTATTTTGCTGTACAAAAAGAATCAGACTCTGAAATATTGTACAATTAGCTTGTGAAGGAAATCAAAAATGCAGGTGGGCATAAATATAGGGATTGGGAATTCAATGTAATGGTTTTTAGTCATCACCCAGAGTTTTTTCTCTGGGCGTAGCTATCAGTACGTTTTCAATGGAGAGTTGCAGAATGAAGTAATCTATGGCTCTTCTCCTTGCTTAAAAATATGTTTTGAGGATGTCTCCATCTTCAAGCCCAGTTGAACAAACAGTATGTGGGGACAGGTAGAGAGCTTCTATGGAAGGGATTTGTAATATTTATTTCATTCTTTGACAGGGCATGGTTGGAACCTCACTCAAGCCTGACTCTTTCTTGGCATGCTCCAGTCCACATTACGAGTCCATTCCTTTGAATGGAGCCTCCATTGCCCAGGGCCAGAATGTCCAGATGAACAGCACCCTGAGCCCGCACCATGATCCCCACCACATCTATCTGTATACCCATCCAAGGCCTCACTGAGCAAATTTCAGGGTCCACAGGGTGGAGCTCCATGGCCCCCTGAGCCTCCTCATCTATATGGACACTATTTCCCTTAGGGAGCACATGGTCTCCAATATATCAAGCATGTCCAAATCATACCATTTCCCACCCCCTGATCTCCTCCATGGACTATGGAGAATAACCTCAACTGGGAGCTCCAGGACAATTTTCAGGGTGGATGTTGACGGCAATGTCCACATACCAGGAAGAGCCCCTTTAACAGTCCCCCAAATCACATAACCCTAAATTATGACTTAATTAATAATGACTTATTTCTAAGTCATTAATTTAGTGCCCAATGAGACAACTAACATAGAGCATCATATCCTACAGGAGATCCAGAAGCTATGGACCTATTAATGCTATCCTTAAAGCCAGGCTTAATGTGTCCTATCCCACTTCCCTACACACATGGATCCCTACCATTCTTCCCCCCACCCCTTTTTCTTTCCCAACATCTGTATCTTACATATGGAACTTGAAATAAATTGTCAAGTTTTCCTTAAGGAACCACAAAGTACTAATTTCCATTCCCTTACTTTTAGACAGCAATTTGTGTATTGTATCTCAATTGTCTCCTAGACTTTGTCCGTATTCTAGCTGTTCTTGTCTGATATAAGTTCAAATAAAATACGATTCAAAAAGTCTGATCAATCTGAGATCAGAGGACACAAAAGGAGATACTGGGGTCATTGGAGCCAAGCAATTTCATAGCTGGTTTCCACTTACCTTTCTCCTTGCAGAAAGGGGCCAGAGCTGGTCTTAGTTAGTTGCCTGTCCAACCAGGGATGCCTCAGGCCTGATTCCCCAAGTTTGTGGAGGCCCTGGCAGGGATTTGAGAGGAGTTCTCACCTGATTCCAGCACTCCCTTTAAATCCAAGTTGACTCTTATTGTGATGACATATAAAGGAACCAGAGGTGGAAAATGGATTGTACTGGCAGAAGAGGAAAGGGGAAATAAAATGGGAAAAGCATTACATCACATGAAGAAGCAAAATGACATTGAGGCGGATCGGCAGGTATAGTGGTCTCCCTAGTTCCCCAACACCCAAGTTAGGTGGCTCAAAGTGAGAAATTCACTCACACAAAAGGGTCATATAAGAAAAGGCTTTTAGAGAGACACCAAGATGTAAACTTAGTAAGTATTATCAAAATGATTGAGAATAGACATTTCTAGGGACCTTTTTACAGGAACAAACAATAGAAAGGCAAAAGGTAAAGCCATTTAAGTTTTGCATCCAAAGAGGTGCACACCTTAAATAAACTTCTTCCAAGCCCAGAGGGTGTGTGTGGACATAAGTTTGTGTAAAAAGAGTCTTTCTCCAGAGTAGGAAAGGGGAAAGAGGGTTGGGGAGGCAAGAATAAGTAAACCATAACTAAAGTTTATTAGGGATGGCAGGAAATACAGATTTAGTAATTTCAACTGCAATGTGAATGGGACAACCCCACAAAGAGGGAGGCAGATAGCAGACTGGATCAAAAGTCAGAACCTCTACAATATGTTGTTTAAAAGAAAACATTTAAAGCAGGAGATACATAGAGTAAAGGTAAAGGGCTGGAGCAAAATCTATTATGCTTCAGGTGAAGTCAAAAAGCAGGGGTGAGCCATCCTTATCTCAGATCACAAAAGTAAAATTGATCTAATTAAAAGAGATAAGGACTTTTTATCACCTCTGAGGAGCAATAGAATATAGCAGCCTCAGTAGATTCTGTTGGAAGAATTTTCCTTTGTACAATCTGTGTTTTTTGAACCTCATTCATTTCTTAAGCTGGTAGAACCCTCACTGGAGAGCATCAAGTCATTTTCCAGGCCAGGAAGATGTGGATTCAAGTTTTACCTCTGAAACCTACTAGGCCTGGAGGCAGTCCCAGAGCTTAAGGCCTCTGAGACCTTTCTTAATAACTGCATTAGGGGCCCAGGATATTTTCTGGAGGAGGGTCCTTCTTTTGGATTGTGAGCAGGGCTCCAAATCTTTCCTGCCGCATAAAACCTGACACCCCAGGTCCTTCCCAAGAGCTGGCATAGGTCCAGATAGAAACCATAGCTGCCTATAAAGTCTCATTTCCAGGCCTCCACCTCCCCCATAGTTCTTATTAACGTCCACACATATCTATGGGGAGAATATGCTGTGGCTTCCCAATAGGGAGGGGGAAGCAAGAGAGAATATCAGGCCATAAAAGGGGATAAGACATGAAAACACCATCTTCCCGAGTCGAGTTCTGCAGGCGCGTTGGGAGCAGGGCAAGGCCTCACAAGTGAATGATGGATCCAAGCCTTAAGGTCGGCCACCTTCACTGCTGAGGGATTGGAGAGAATAACCTGGTGAGGGCCGGTCCAGTGGGGTTCCAATGCAGAGCCATGAGGAAATTTTTCTGGTCAGGATCCAACTTGGTTGGAGGTCTAGCAGGCTAGGGTAAGCTGGGCAGAGGCTCCATATAGAGCCCTGACTGCTACCCGGGTGTCCTGAGATGGTAGGGAATTGGCTAGAATATCCCAAAGAGCCTTCCTGCCCATGTATGATGGGTAAAATAGCTCCTCCCCTCATGTCTCGCTAGTTTCCTGGTGGAGCACAGAATGTGCTCCTTAAGTGTCCTGTTCATAAGCCCCTGACCTGAACCCTGTGGTCCATAGGCACAGTGCAGAAAACCACTGGAACCCAAGGGCCTGTATGGAATTATCAGAAACAAAAGCTGGGCCTTTGTCAGATCTGAGAGAGAAAGAGTCCAAACTGGGGATGATTTCAGTCGTAGGTTTCTTGGCAATGACCAAAGCAGATTCAGATTTACAGGAAAGGCTACGACCAACTCTGCACAAAAGCAAAGAAAATAAATGTCCTTGAACCTGGGTTTCCATGTCCATGAAATCGACTTCCCAGTTCCTGCGTGAGTCCTCGGGGTGCAGAGCAGACACAGTGGGGGGATGGCAGGGTCTATGTTGACACAGGTCAGGCATTGGCGGGCAGTGGTCTCAGTGAGGATCTCATCCCAGGTAAGAAAAGGAACGGGAAAGCAGATCATGTAAGGGAAGTCCACCCAAGTGAGTTAGAGAGTGCAGTTCTGAAACAAAGATAGCTCAAGGCTTTAGGGAAGAATCACACATCCTTCTGAAGGGCGCCACCAGCCCTGGCCATCAGCAAGCCCAGGAGGATCTTGAGGCCTGGTGGAGGGTTTGCTGTCTATAGGTTTCATTGAACTCTTATCTGGTGCTGGTACATTTACAAGTAACTAGCTCTGTTATATCAGTCCTAATGAAAAGACCGGGGGTGGGGGTGTCCAAACAGGGGAACTGAAGTAGAATAACTAAGGAAACTGAGGTAGGGCTATTTAGGGGAACTGTGGCACAACAGTTCAAATCATTGAATTACTTTCCCCAGATACCTGGAGTCCCAGAACTATAATGTTGCCAACCCTATTTGAGGATAAACCAAAATAGAAGAGAAATGCAAGGACTTAGATTAAAAGTGTCTCTCCCTGAAAACCCCAAAGGCTCCATGTTGCATGACAGATGGAGCACCATCTCAGCCAGAGAATCCAGATTGAGATGGATAGTCTGCTGTAACTTAGGTGGTCTGCAGCTCATTTGTACACTTAACTCAGCTTCTGCATATAGAGCAGTAGGGCTCAAGCCAGTCGCTGCCCATTCAGAGGGCAACCTGCTCCAGGGGGAGAAGGGTGAGGCCTGAGATCCACCCGTCCTTCCCAGGATAAGGATTTCTGAGCAGAGCTAAGGAGAGATGCACAGTTAGACTAACAAGGCAGGAACCTAATTTTAGAGGCCTGAATGTCCTTTGAGAAGAAGAGATACCAGTTAAGAACCTGCAGTTACAGGACTGAGACTGCTGTCCCAAGGTGCCTGATTTCATTGTTAAAAAAAGCCAAACACACTGAGTCTTCCAGGGCAACTCCAACAGAATAACAAGGGTTTTCAAAGAAAGCAACTAGCAATACATCCCAGTAGGTTTAAGTATTATAAAACAAAAAGGCCTGCTTAAACGATTAATTCAATCTGAACTAGTGAGATAGGGGTGTAAATAGAAGTACTAGGGTAAAGTGAAGAAATTAGGGTTCTATTCTTCCTCTTCCCAATTTTGCTATCTCTTCTTCCATCCAGTTTTCTCAGGCAAATGGAATCATCCAAAAGCAAATAAATTGTTAAATAACTATCCCACATATAAATGCCAGGAATGAATTTCATATATCACAGTAGGGTTTCCTAAAAAATCATTTAAACATACAGTAAGAGTTACACAATTTTAACAATTTCATCCCAATTCAACACACAGGAATAAAATGACCATGCAGGGTTTAACAGTCATTCATCAACCATTGTCCAATTCCCAAATCAGTCTATCGGGCATAAGGAACTATCTCATCCAAAACTGCTTCATGCTAATTAGCAAAGACAGTCTGATGAAAGACTGGTACAAGAATTGAGCTGCAAGATGATTAGCTAGACCACAGCTGCCTGTGTGAAGGGAACAAGTTTAATTTCAAAGGACATAAATGGCTGTCAGCTGTAATCCCAATAAAAACAGCAGTTAGGTTTCACAGACCATCATTAATTGTCCTCTCATCATTTAGAAACCATTAAAAACCTGAATATCTTTCTTGGACACAAATGTCTAGTAACAGTATAGATGATCAGGCTAAAACACTCATTTGCCTAAGTATTTAGATACAATGATTACATAGAACTAGATTGGAAACAGCAAGGTATGACACAATTGAATTGCATTAATAAATTTGATGGCCATTGACTTCTATTAGGCACAGGAGGAGAAAAAATGCAGAAATATGTCTATAATATAATATAAAAACTGATCCTTGTAGCACAGGACACAGGATAAAGTAGTTCTAACTGTTAAAATTGTGTAATTGGTTCTAATTAACCACCAGAGGGTGGAGCTTAAAACTCCCTATAAATATTAA
Organism: Sarcophilus harrisii; assembly: GCF_902635505.1. Classification (NCBI taxonomy): domain Eukaryota; kingdom Metazoa; phylum Chordata; class Mammalia; order Dasyuromorphia; family Dasyuridae; genus Sarcophilus; species Sarcophilus harrisii. The sequence goes on along the minus strand of NW_022290928.1, from coordinate 36,075 downwards.
TTACAAGCCCAATAAATTACCTCCAATAACGAATCAATAATGTTTCAGATAGATCCTAATATAGGTATTTACTATGACCTTATATTGATAATAGTAAGATATTTGTCCTAGTAAGTTCGCAACTATTTTATAGGCAGTGTCATATGGAACGTAATATAGAAAATTCCAAATTATATATTGTCCATAATAGAAACATTTTCAAAGGGATAAAGAAAAACTATTATTTTCAGAAGTCCTTTAAATCGATGGGCATGCAATCATTATAATCAATTAAAACATATACAGAATATCCTTAATAGCACACAAAAGAATCTGAAAAGATTTTTTTAAAACATCAATTAAACTTTTAAAAATAACTTTACAAATTATAGATCATATTTATGACTATATTCCTTAACCAAGGAAATCATTATGTATCCTAAACAACAAAGAAAAACAAATGTAGACTGTCTCTTTAAATCACAGTTGCCCTTTCAGCCAGCTGCAACTTGATAAACAAAAAGCCTGAACATACTTGAGGGGGGCAGAGAAAGGAAGTGAGCTGACCTTGCACAAGATTTCCCTCCTGTTCCCACTAAGCTTCCCCCACACAGAAATCCCTTCCATTAAAACTCTTCCTTTTTTTCTTCCTACTTAACTCCTTCTCTTCCTCAACTACATATTATAAACACATTTTAGCAACCATTCTACTAGATGCTCCATTGCTAAAGTAGCAGAAGCAGTGGTGAAAGATTAACTTTTACCTCGAAGACAAAAGATCCTCTCCCTTTCTCTTACCCCCACCTCTTCTCTTCCTCATCAAAACCCTCAAAAAGGGGTTATAATTAAAAGGGTTATAACTATAAGTTATAATTCACAACTGCTCCTACAAATCAAGCTTTCATAAATCATCATTCTCCTTTCCTTTTTCCTTCAGAAATTTTAAGATTCACAATACAGTAATAGCTAAATAACTCTATAAAACCTACATGATCAGGCAAACATAACTCACAATGTTAACAAATTACCTAATGTTTCAGAAGCAAACCAAAAGTGTTTTTAAAGTTTTTCTTCCTTCTGCTCTGAGTGTTTCAAGGCCACTAGCATAAATTTCTTTTTTCCTAGGTGGTAATAAGCAGATGAGGTTTTATTGCCATTACTCCTCTCACTAGGCTTTGAAAAGGTTTTTCAGGGAAAACTTCCAATTGTAGTTTAAAAATAGTCAAGTTTATTTGTTCTTTTACTTACAAATTAGTACAACAGGTTAAAAAGTTTAAAATCACACACAAACACAAAAATTTATACCAAACAGTTGCAAAGTGGAAATAACCAAATGCCAAATTTCTTAACCATTGTTCTTAAAACTTAAACAAGAGCTCTTTAAGTCAACACAACAGACAGGCAAGTCACAACCAGAGCAAAAATCACACAAACATAGGGACACAATTACAACATTAAACAAAACATTTAACATATACAGACTAGGGGCTATTCAGAAACCTTAGAATAGCCTTGAGGGAAGTTGTTGCAGCACAAGAATCTTCCCTCCCAGAATCCAAACAGAGGTTTTTAGGACTTTCATTCATTTGAAAATGCCCACAGAAAAATGCCTAGAGAACCAGAGAACCAAATGGTAATCAGAACTAGAGTTGTGCCACTGGCACACAGAACCAGATAAACGCAAATACACTTAAACACAAAGAGACAGTAGACAAACAATTCTGGGAACACAACAGACAACCAACCTGCCAGGGCACTCCAACAGCATCCTGTGGAGGCCGGTAGGCATTACTATTGCTATGTCCAGTATAATCACCTGCTATTCCAGAGTATTCACCCAGAATTAAACAGGTGCCCAGGAATGCTCTGGGGCCAATTAAGTCAAATTTATGTCTCCTCTCCTGGTCGGCAACTGACGGCCAACTAAATGAGGAGACAGAACATCATACAGAGGATCATACTCCACAGGACATCTCTGATGCCCCATCATGTTTACTCAGAATCCAGGGACCTATGAATGCTACCTCAAAATTGATTATAAGAACCCTACTTGTGTATCATCCATAACTATTAATAGGAAACAACAAGGCTAAGAAATCATATCTATTAGTTATAGCTATTGAAAGGAATATAATTTATATGGAAATGTCTGATCTAAGTACTTGCATCTTTTCTATAGTAGTTAAGATGTGCCTAGCCTTGATCTAGAATTCAAGATTGAGTATTATGTTCATTTCTTCATTAAGATTGGTTTTTAGAAATTTGTTAGAAGAGAAAGGAACTTAATATATGAAAGGAAAAATTCTCCTCTAACTTGATGTTAGTTCTAAATTATATATAGGCCAAATAGATATTGTGGTAATGATCCTATATACATATAATTAAATGAGGGGATTGTGGAAAATTTGACAATAGTGCAACATATTAAATATTTCACCAAGATTTAATTTGTTATATAAAAATAAATTAGCACATCCATATCATTAATATGCAAATTACCTTTTGTCTTTAATAAATGGAAAAATATATGTATATCAAAGAATTGTTTTCAAATAAAATTTTGTATAACTTATTATCAGTATGTTTCCTTTATATATCTATTTTATATTCCTATGTACCCAGTGTCATCTAAAAATTTCTCAGATGTGAAAGAATGTGAATGAGAAAAATTATAAGACATACTAATATACACAACCAATTATATTAGGGAAATGTCATAGAAGCAGCCATGTGAGAAAATCTCACATCTGTCATCCCTGATATGCATTACCTCAAAATATCAGAATAGATGACCAATAGGCTGATTAAATAACAAATATTTTCAAATCTTTCTTTGCTTTTTGCTCCTTTTTCTTTCTTTCAATTCATTTCTGTAATCTAACTAGGAGACAATTTTCCTTACAAATATATGTATTATACTAGTTTAGGAAATCTCTACAATCTAAAAAATATAGAAACTTGATAATATTTGGCAATATCACAAAAAAGACTCAGGATTAAATAGGGTGATATTAAATTAGTTAGCTGTAGTCTCAAACCTTTCTGACACAGGAAATAATTCATCCTATCATTTGGAGTTAATATAACTCAAGGAAGTTAGTGGACTGGCTTTCTTTGACAGAAGGATTTGTAATGTGAACTGATTTACAAACTTTCTCCTTTTATTTAGGTGTGGAGCCATTCTTTTCCATTCTGAATTTTGTAGCTTGCACATTGCTAATTATAGTAGTTACATTATCTCACCAGTAGAACTAAAACAAACTGCAAATAGTAAGTCCTAAATATTTTATCAGGTGAAGCAACAAAGGATAAATTTGTGACCTTATTATAATTCCAATGAAGTTGAAGGTCCTTCCAAACAGTATCTTTTAGTGAGCTAGATTCTCTTACAGTGAAAGACTTCAAATGTAGCCAGGAAAAGGAAACTCTACAGGCTTAGAAAGAATACTGGGAAAAGTTATTAAAAGATTGTAAAATGTATGGCACAGATCAAAAGCTATCATCACACTTGGTAACTTTATATGCATTTGTAGATGTGACTACCATATAATCCAAATGTTCAGGTGAGTGATTTTTTTTTTTTTTAAGCAAGGCAATTGGGAAGGGCATTCAAATGAATTATGATCACCTTAATGATGACCAAAACCTGGGTTCCTCTTAATTATGGGAACAGGGGAAGAGGGAAGCTCTGCCCCCAATGAGAACTCCAAGAACTCCAACATCAATGGTTGTCATTTAGAAACAGGGTCTTTCACCTTTGTTTACTAAGTTTAATAGAAGCTTATAACTAACCCACAATTTGGGTATCATTTATACAACATGTAAGATTAAGTTTTAGAGTTATTGTCATAACATTAAAAATCTAAAATTGGTGATCACTGATCATCCAAACTGTTACTTCATAGAGAATGAGGGTGTGCATAAGACTTAGCCTCTGCTCCCCTCCTTCAGAGTGTGGGAGGTGTCAAAGTGCCCATCCCAAGGCACTTAAGACATAGATGGAGGGCAGACAATATATCACATCTAGGCCCTTCTCTGGGGTCCTTATCTATTCCCCATAATTTAAAATTTTGCCAGATTTCTTTAATTCATTTTATAGCAAGGTCATCAGTCCTGGACAATATGACAGTTGAGATTTTTAACGAATCAACTCATTGACTGACTTTATCCAAGTCTGTTATTATAGAGATTTTACGATTGGTCTTTATGACCAGAACACGAGTCAGTACAACTTATTTGGATGCTTTTTCCTTAATAATGTAAAGTTGTAATCAATACCCATTTAGCTAGGTGACCCTGAGAGCTAATCCCAAAAGCTACTTGATTAGTAAGAATTGTCATTGAGAAAAATCTTTGATATTATAACTAATTGTTTTGAATTTTGAATTCAGGTATGATTTTTCTGATGGAACACAGTCAGTAACCCACCATTCAAGAGAAATGGCACAAGATCTTGAGCAGGATGTGACTGTAAACTTTTGCAGGTGGAGATCTGTTTCTGAAGAGGTCAGGAATGTTAAGTTCTTCTTCAAGTAGGATCCTTCTGGCTCAGTCTCATGGGTGTCCTACTATTCCCTGTTGTAGTCTATGAGGTAGAATTGTTACTGTGTGCTTGTCGTCAACTGTGATTCTTTATCTGAAGTGAAACAGAGCTAAGGATATTTATCTAAGCAATCATGACCTTAATTTTTTTTTTCTATAGGAAATTTCTATAATCAGGACCAGTGGCTTCGAAGACATGAGCAATGCAAGGATATAAGATCTTGCTGCTTTCAATTTGGAACTGGGTAGTCATTTTATCTTGAGTAATCAGGAAAGTAAGCATTTGACCTTGCCCTCTGCCTGTCAGTAAATATACCAATATAATTTGGAGAATTTTGATACTTGCCACACCTGATTAAAGTCAACCCTTTGTTCTTGTTTCCATTCCAACTGACAAACCCTGCCAGCTCAATCCTGTCAGATCAGTGTGGAGCCTCCTTAAATAGTTTGGCTACCCAAGTACCCCCTTTATTGTTTATAATGTTGTCCATACCCCCATTCTCATTAGAGAATCTCATTCCTCTTCCATCCAGATGATAAACTTTTGATCAACCCCAACACCATCTTATTTCTGATCCTGAGACTAGAACCACTGGATGCTGTATTGGCCAGCTTCAGGGCCTCCACCTCATCACATCTTCAAAATGGAATCCATAAGATCAGAGAGCTCTAACCCTAACTTATCAGGAAGCAGTTTCAGAAAATGTGACCTTCCATCCCATTCCCCAAAACATTGTTTGACACTTTGACTATTTAAAGATCAGCACTCATGCACAGAAATACGCCTTTCTGTCCTGAACTCCTTTTCTTTGCCCTGTGAAGATGAACAAGTAATTCAGGGATGACAAGAGTTTGCAAACCCATTGGGAGGGTTCACTCTACAGATGTCTGGAAATAAGCTTTCTTCCTAACCTAAACCCTAGTTTTCTATATAGATCAATCATTTACCATCTCTTCTTGATCAGGGATAATAGCTTGCTAGGTATTGCCCTGGGCTCTTCCTTTTGCAGGTGCTATCTAAGGATCCTCACCGAAAGACTCTCTTCATTTTTATTTCCATGCAATCTTAGGATGCAGCCTAATTCTGAGGTTGATCAAGCCTAGAGGGATTCTTCAAAGAGCCAGTGTCAGATCTGAAAGGACATGAGCAAGGGGAACATGTCAAGGTCTAGATGGAAAAATATCCTGGATGGAAAGGGCTCATAATCTGAAGCTCGGGACTGAAAGTCCTATTTCCTGTATCAGATGGAATATCAAAGATAACAGAACATGAGTCACTCTTGGCCGTCTCTTCTCTCAGAAGAGTCTTCTACAGCCCCATTGCCTGGATTTCCTAAAACACAAGATTTGCCAAATTTCCCCTTAGACTCCTTCCAGAAAGTGATATGACTTGAGGAAACCATAGTGGTCAGTTAGGAAACAGTAACAAATTAAGCATTCTGAACAAAAAGATATGGTGTTACTATGTGATTTTCTAAGTTTCTGTGCCCCCCAATGGACCTGAACATCTATTTGGCCCTATACCTATATGTATCACACTACTGATTTACTTCAAGCACTTGATCGGATAGGAGAAAAATTCTACTCTCTTTTCATTCTTTTCAAGGAACCCTACAAATGTCTATTATTTTTGTCTCTCATTCTGTTCTGAGTCCTCATCAACACACATACACACACTCTCTCTCTCTCCCTCCATGAGAAACTTGAACTCCATGAGAAACACTCTCTTTTCAGCTGGAAATCTAGGCCTGGGGGTACTGAGAAGATTGAGGGATTCTCATCAAATTTTCAATGGAAGCCCAAGCCTCAGAATGCTATTAAAAGACAAATCTGACCTCCAAATCTCTGCAGAAGTATGAAGCAGGATCATGCCTTGCCAAGTAGTCTTTCTTCTAGCCTGCCAGGAATCTTTGCCTGCTGTGAAGACAGCCTCCTTCCTCAGGATAGCCTTGTTATTTCTCTGACAGGAGCCTACACTGAGAAGTTTGTCTTCCTAACAGAGCTGGCTTCTCAGTGTCATCAATAAAATTTCCTTTTTTCTCAGACTTTCAGGTTTGCGAATTCTGTCACATTGCACCTCCAATTTTCAGAGGGATTCCCCAGCCCAATTTTGACACCACTAGCACGATTAGAATGTCAGATCTGGGGAATCACTTGACCTACAAAGTTTATGTAGGGAAAACTGATTTTGCTGTAGCAGCAAACTGGCTGGTCACAGTTACAAGCAAAGATTCTAAGCAACCTTCAATCTCCCTTCAGAGACCTCTAGTTGCTCTCCTTATCCTCTCAATATCGAGCAATCAGAGGGAATTCTCATGTGCTCTCTCCAATGTGAGCTGGTGATTTGAAAAATGAAGTTTTAGTCTCTTGAGGAGAAAAGAGAGAGCAGCAACAACAAATTCTGATACAGAAGCTCTTTGTATAATCTCTTTCTTGAATCCCAAAAGATCCCTTACCCTACCTCAATCTCATATACACATTGAAACCTTCCTCCTAGGTCAGGGATGGAGATCAGGTCTCTGACCCCTGACCAGTGATTGGGCACCATTGGAAGGGATAGAGTAAATAAATCCAGCTCCTCTAACTAGCAAGAGGCCACTTTGATTCCCAGTCCTGATCTTTAGAAGTTCTACAACTTACATTTCTCCTTGGCTGGCCAGGTTCTCACTAATGAAATCATTGAAATGGAACCTGTTGCCAAAAATGGGAATAGAGAGACAGCTTACATGGCCTCCAGATGATCTTATGATTCCAACTCTTCTACGTCCTCAAAAAATGACTGCTGGAAATGTCCTGCAAAAACTGAAGCAGCAGGAAATCATGAAGCCAAGGTTTCAACTCAATCCTTCAACTCACCTCAGCCTGAAGGACACATGTGCTACCATTCAGTACCAGGGATCGTCCTTTTCAGCCAATCACCTCTCTACAGAGACAGCTTTCTGGGGCAAATGCAAATAACTCTCATTGAATCCTAGGTATCCTTCAGTCATTTCCAGTTTGGCAACATGAGAGCTGAAGAAACACATCAATATATCTCTCCACATAGACCCCAGAGATAGATCAGAGACCCCTTCTACATTTACTTTGATCCACATGGACCATGAAGAATCCAGAAGAAACTAAGAGCCAGCAGCATGGATGTCACAGGATGTGCTAACTCCTGATTCAATCAGAATGAGACAGCTGGACCCTACCCAGCATCATAGTGTACAGGAGATCCTTGGACCCTCAGCATCTGTACCAAATCTAGGACCTATGAACATCACTCCTACCTCCAGGTTTTATGTCATCCTACCTCTTACTTCTCCAGAAGCAGGAGTGTCGGGGTGGGGTGAGGAGACTTTGAGAACTGTTTGGGGACTTTTGCAGGACGAGGAAAATAAAATACCTACTCCTAAGTCTGACATTAGCTACTTGGAAGATCAGGATCAAAACAAATGATTGAGTTGACACTTTCTCCCTGCCCCTCCCTAGAATTGATTGATGCTGACACATTTGATTGGGTTATTGATGTCCAAATGGTTACTAAAGACTTTGTTACATGAACTACATGGCGTTTTTGGTCTAAGGCCCTAAAGAATCCTTGAGATACCAACGGGTGTATCCCTCCTTGTTCCTAAGTCTATTCAGTCTCACCAAATATCTATTGCTTCCAATTATTGGAACTTTTGGGATCAGCTGTTTAGTACAATCAGAGGGCCCATATAAGCCTGGGCTAAGTCAACCTGAGCCAGTCTTTCCTTGAAGACATAGCTGGAATAGGAGCGCCAACCACCCAGCAGGACGTACCTTCTCTCAGGTAACATTTCTGGGGAAACCTGGGTTCTGGGGACCTTGCTGCTGTTTCCCGAGGCCTATAGTGTGAGGGAAGCAGGCTGGCTGTCGAGGTTCACCAGGGAATTGGAGATGGGGATCCATAAAATCCAATGGAGAGTTATCTGATTGGTTTTCCAGGGTTTTTTGACTCTAGACTTGACACATGCAGTACAAATGGTGGCCCTACTATGTGCTCAGGGAGTTATAGAATCTGTACTGCTGAAACTGAAATTGTGAGGATCCAGGGATTACTTCTCCTGGTAGTCCCACTCTGTAGCTCACTCACGAGCATGGAAACTGGCTGTTCGAAATTGGGGCTCTGATGTTCTCTGTATGGTGGTTCAGTGGGCATTGCAGCTGAGAGTGTATCCAGACCCTGCCATTGCTACTGGGGTGACTTTTAGAAAATTTCCTACTTGGACCACAGTTTCTTTTGCCAAATACCAAATGGATATTACTGCTTTATACTTCCCTTAATCTTTCTTTTAAGCTGAAAGCTAGGGATGGAGTAGAGGATTATTGGCAATTTACTTTTGTAGAGTTTCTTCTACATCCTTAAGGAAAGAAAGGGAAGTTTGAAAAGGGGACACTGCTGACTTCTCTCTGGAATGAGACTTTCCAGACAGATGGAGGACATGCTGAGGGAGAGAAATTGGCTAGACAAAGGTATCAAGGATTGATTGTCCTTGGCCTTCTGGGAGTTAGTATCTTCCTCTTTGCATATGAGTGGGAAAGGTAAGGTGGCCTATACAGCCCCTTCCATGGCTTCCTCTGCCTTCTTCGGGTCTTTTTTACCTCAAACACCATGGCTGATTCCCAAGAGCAGACAGTACCCTCCCAGGTCAGAGATCACCTGTAGTAACATGGTCACTGGTGACCTTGGTAAGCAGTAGAATGTCAAGAAGAGGGTATTCTGCAGAGTCAGCACCTCAGGCTTCTCTCCTGGGAGAAGGATCAGGGGACCTTTATCATGGAGAAGACTTGGGATGACACAACCATGTTCAGATTAGAGAAGTTGTCATCTGGAAAAGGAAAGCACTTCCTGCTTGGGTCCCAGGACAGAACAGAGCAGTCTGGGCTGGTGGGAAAGAGGGAAATTGAAAGCTTGATGTCAGAAAATGCTTGTTGTGAGGAAGAATGTCATGGGTCAGAGGAGACTTAAGCTTTGTCTCTTCCCTCCAGGACCACAAGAAATGGCCAGTGTACTTGAGAAAAGCAACTGTGCTGTTCCTGAGCAGCAAGAAAAAGGAGAAGCACGAGATTCTCCTGCAGGATCTCCAGGTACAATCCCTCCTTCTGTACAGTGTTGCTTGAAGCCCAATTCGATCCTTGATCCCCAATCTTCCCATTAAGGAATCCCTCCTTAGGGTAGTAATGAAAGGGCAGGGAGTAGAAGGGCCATCCCTGGCATGGGAGAGCAGTGACCCAGCCCACCCACTGCCATGAACTGAGTAAGCAACCCTCATCTGCAAAGAACCCATTTCATGTCCCAGCTTTGATCCTTGACATCAGGATTTGTGGGAGTCCTGCCCCAAAATGCAGCCATTCCTCTCCCACTGCATTCTCATTCATTTCTTAGTACACCAAGCCAGACTGTGGGTCATGAAGCCCTGGGTTCAAGGTTTACCTCTGAAAGCTACAATCTCGGAAGCTCTAGGAAAGTCCTTGACCTCAGAACTTGTGATGCCTGAGACCTTTATTGGTAGAAATGGTGCCCAGGAGTATAAAAGGAGGGTGTCATGGACCCCTTGGAAATCCAACCTCAAATAAATCCCTTCCCAGGGAAGCAGGAAAAAACCGAATCCAAAGGGCAAGAAGACATGAAAAGCAGGGCTCAAGGTTGGACACAGCAAATCTCATCTGATTCTATGAGTGGCCATATAGCCCCAGACTCGTAGAGAATGGCATCTGAGCCCAGGGAGAGATTGACTCACTGTCATTTTCAACTGGGCAGGATTCTAACCATTTCTTGTCTCTTCCAGCAACTGAAAGAAATCAGGGGCCTCAGCCTTTTGCTCCCCGAGGGGAAGCCTGGAGCCCCACAGCCATTAAAATATTTTTAAATATGTGGACCCACCCTTATATCCAGGCTATGAGGGCAGCCAAGAAGAGAAGCAGGGCTATATCAGGGTGATTCAGGATGCTGCACAACGAAGGTGTTCACAAGAGCTGGAGTGAATGTCGGGACATGATGGTGGCCCTGGAAAATTTATATTGGACCTTCCAGGAGTCCAATCAGAATGGACAACCTCATCCCTTTCTGTACCCCTTCAAGGAGGCTTTAGAAAGAGTCTTCCCTTTCAGAGGGGCCGGGCATGGGGGCTCTGAGCATAAAGAGTCTGATGTTGAGTCAACAGACTATGATGTCTCAGGCATCACAAAGGCTTCCATGTCAAGCATTCTCCTGCTCAGGCAGGATACATCAAGGGCTTCAAATATCGGTACGTTTTCTTTTTTCTTTTCTTTAATAGCCTTTTATTTACAAGTTATATGTATGGGTAACTTTACAGCACTGACAATTGCCAAACGTTGTTCCAATTTTTCACCTCTTACCCCGACCGGCTCCCCCAGATGGCAGGATGGTCAGTAGATGTTAAATATTGTGTATCTAATTTATATTTTAATATATTTAACATGACCAAAACCCTTATTTTGCTGTACAAAAAGAATCAGACTCTGAAATATTGTACAATTAGCTTGTGAAGGAAATCAAAAATGCAGGTGGGCATAAATATAGGGATTGGGAATTCAATGTAATGGTTTTTAGTCATCACCCAGAGTTCTTTTCTCTGGGCGTAGCTATCAGTACGTTTTCAATGGAGAGTTGCAGAATGAAGTAACTCCCATGGCTCTCCCCCTTGCTTAAAAAAATGTTTTGAGGATGTCTCCATCTTCAAGCCCAGTTGAACAAACAGTATGTGGGGACAGGTAGAGAGCTTCTATGGAAGGGATTTGTAATATTTATTTCATTCTTTGACAGGGCATGGTTGGAACCTCACTCAAGCCTGACTCTTCCTTGGCATGCTCCAGTCCATTACGAGTCCATTCCTTGGAATGGAGCCTCCATTGCCCAGGGCCAGAATGTCCAGATGAACAGCACCCTGGAGCCCGCACCAGTGATCCCCACCACATTCATCTGTATACCCATCCAAGTGCCTCACTGGGCAAATTTCAGGGTCCACAGGGTGGAGCTCCATGGCCCCCTGAGCCTCCTCATCTATATGGACACTATTTCCCTTAGGGAGCACATGGTCTCCAATATATCAAGCATGTCCAAATCATACCATTTCCCACCCCCGATCTTCCATGGACTATGGAGAACAACCTCAACTGGGAGCTCCAGGACAATTTTTCAGGGTGGGATGTTGACGCAGGCAATGTCTGACAACAGGAAGAGCCCCTTTAACAGTCCCCCAAATCACATAACCCTAAATTATGACTTAATTAATAATGACTTATTTCTAAGTCATTAATTTAGTGCCCAATGAGACAACTAACATAGAGCATCATATTCCACAGGAGATCCCAGAAGCCATGGACCTATTAATGCTATCCCCCCAAAGCCAGGCTTAATGTGTCCATCCCCACTTCCCTACACACATGGATCCCCACTATTCTTCCCCCCACCCCTTTTTCTTTCCCAACATCTGTATCCATATATGGAACTTGAAATAAATTGTCAAGTTTTCCTTAAGGAACCACAAAGTACTAATTTCCATTCCCTTACTTTTAGACAGCAATTTGTGTATTGTATCTCAATTGTCTCCTAGACTTTGTCCGCATTCTAGCTGTTCTTGTCTGGATATGTTCAAATAAAATACGATTCAAAAAAAAAAGTCTGATCAATCTGGAGATCAGAGGACATGCAAGGAGATAATGGGGTCATTGGAGCCCAAGCAATTTCATAGCTGGCTTCCACTTACCTTTCTCCTTGCAGAAAGGGGCTAGAGCTGGTCTTGTTGAAGTTGCCCGTTCAACCAGGGATGCCTCAGGCCTGATTCCCCAAGTTTGTGGAGGCCCTGGCAGGGATTTGAGAGGAGTTCTCACCTGATTCCAGCACTCCCTTTAAATCCAAGTTGACTCTTATTGTGATGACATATAAAGGAACCAGAGGTGGAAAATGGATTGTACTGGCAGAAGAGGAAAGGGGAAATAAAATGGGAAAAGCATTACATCACATGAAGAAGCAAAATGACATTGAGGCGGATCGGCAGGTATAGTGGTCTCCCTAGTTCCCCAACACCCAAGTTAGGTGGCTCAAAGTGAGAAATTCACTCACACAAAAGGGTCATATAAGAAAAGGCTTTTAGAGAGACACCAAGATGTAAACTTAGTAAGTATTATCAAAATGATTGAGAATAGACATTTCTAGGGACCTTTTTACAGGAACAAACAATAGAAAGGCAAAAGGTAAAGCCATTTAAATTTTTATCCAAAGAAATTCACACCTTAAATAAACTTTCTTCCCCCAGAGGGTGTGGGGACCATAAAGTTTGTGTTAAAAAGTCTTTTCCCAAGTAGGAAAGGGGAAAGAAGGGTTGGGGACGAATAAGTAAACCAAACTGGGGTTATTAGGATGGAGAAATACAGATTTAGTAATTTAACCGAATTGAATGGGAAACCCCCAAAAGAGGGAGGGCAGATAGAGACTGGATCAAAGTCAGAACCCTACAATATGTTGTTTAAAAGAAAAAACATTTAAAGCAGGGAAACATAAAGTAAAGTAAAGGGCTGGGCAAAATCTATTATGCTTCCATGAATCAAAAAGCAGGGGTACATCCTTATCTCAGATCAACAAAAGTAAAAATTATCTAATTAAAAAATAAGGAAAGGAAACCCATCCTTTTAATTAGCATAAACAACAAACAATATCAATATTAAACATATATCACCAAGGGTATGCACCAACTTTAAAGGAGAAATTAAAAGTTTAAAAAAATAACAACAAAACTTAATGAGGAATCTCAACCTTGTATCTCAAATTAGACAAATCAAACCACAAAACAAATAAAAAGAAATTAAAAATAAATAGAATATTAAAAAATTGGTATTTGGATCTTTGAAGAAAATTAATGGAATAGAAAAGAATATATTTCTTCAGCAGCAAAGAACCTAAAAAAATTAATATTTGGGACATAAAGACCTCAAAATTAAATAAAAAAGCAAAAAAAATCTTTTTTTAGATCTGATAATAAAAACTACATTCAACAAAAAGTTCAGAAATAGACCAAAAAGTAATTTGAAACTAAACAATCACATCTTAAAGAATGATTGGGTGGAACAAATTATAGATACAATTTAATTTCCTCAAGATAAGCAATGAAGACATCATCCAAAATTTGGGATCAGCCAAAGCGGTAATAAAAAATTTTTATATCCAAAGGGCTTACTTGAATAAAAAGAAAAAAAAAAATTATTTGAATAAGAAAAACTAAAAAAGACCAAATTAAAAAGTCCCAATCAAATACTAAATTAAATTTAAAATTAAAAGGAGAAATTAAAAAATATTGAAATAAAAAACTATTGAACTAATTAATAAAAACTAAGAGTTGGTTCTATGAAAAAAGCCAATAAAATAGATAAGCCTTTGTAAATCATTAAAAAAGGGGAGGAAAAGAAAATTGTAGTCTTAAAAAATGAAAAGGAAACTTTCCACCAATGAAAAAATGAAAAATAAAAAGGAAATTTTCTCAACTTTATGCCAATAAATTTATTAACCAAAGTTAAATATACCTAAAAATATAACTTCCCAACAAAGAGGAAAGAAATTCTTGAATAGTCCCATTTCAGAAAAAGAAATAGAACAAGGCAATTAAACCTCCCTAAGAAAAATCCCAGGACCAGATGGATTTACATGTAATTTTCCAAACATTTAAAAACAATTGGCCCCAATCTATAAAATTATTTGATAAATTAGGGAATGAAGGAGTCCCCAAATTCCTTCTATGCCGAACATGGTACTGATACCTAAACCAGGTAGGCTGAAAACAGAAAAAAATATAGACCAATCTCCCAAGAATAAAATAAAATCTTAAATAAGAATTACAAAAAGACCGAAAAATCATCTCCCAAGATAATAACTGACGTAGGAATTTTACCAGAATGCAAAGGCTGGTTCAATATAGAAAACTATCAATAAAATTGTGTTAAAACCAAATTGACAAAAAACCTATGATCATTTCAACAGATGCAGAAAAAGCATTTGTAAAAATCCAACATCCATTCCTTTAAAAAACACTTGGATAAAAAATGGATTTTCCTTAAAAAATCCAACATCTATTTAAAACCACAACAACACATATAAAAACAAACTCAACCATTCCCAAAAATTGAAGTAAACAAAATTTCCCACTATCACCATTAATAAAAAAAGCCACCCCAAAAAAGAAAAATTAAAAAAAAACAAAAGAAACAAATTATCACTCTTTCCATTAACAAATTTCTTAAAACAGAAATTCTAAAAACTTTAAAAATCCCAAAACTTTAAAATTGCCCTTTTAAAAACCCACAAAATCATCCCACATTTTAATTTCACTAACAAATCCAACATCAAATCAAAAACCCAAATAACTCCAATAAAAAAATTTTAAATCACCAAAAAATCCAAAACTTTAAAACAAAAAACCACTTTTACACAAAAATCTTCAACCAAGAAAAAAAATCTCTTGGGGAAAAAAAAAAAAAACTATTACCTAAACTATCATTTATTTACATACCAATAATCCCACTATTTTAAAACCAAAAAAACACAAAATTCATAGAAAAACAAAAATCCAAAATTAAAAAAAAAAATCCAAGAAAAATTTTGCTTAACTTTAAATTTTACCAAATTAAAAACAAATTTAAAAAAACCCAAAATTACAAAAAACATCCAAAACACCAAAAAACAAAACCCATTTGGGAAAAAACAAAAAATCTTTCAAAAAAAAACAATATAAACCCCTAAAAAAAAAGCAAAAAAATTTACCCAAAAAAAAAAATTAATAAAAAAAAGAATAACCCCCAACCAACAAAATTTAAATCCAAAAAATTTAAAAACATAAAAAAAAACCTTAAACAAAAAAAAACCAAATATTTAACTTTCCAAAAAAAAAAATTTTTATATTAATATTTGCCAAAACCCAAATTTCTCTTCCAAAAACATTTAAAATCCAAAAATACCTAAAATTAAAAATTTACAAAAAAAATTTTATTAATATTGTCCCCAAAACCCCAGATTTTTTCAAAAACCCTCTTTCCCTGGTTTCAAAAAAAAAAAAACCCAAAAACTTTAACCCTTTTACCTTTTATCCCCAAAAACCCACTTATTTTACCCAATTTCAAAGCCCCCTACCAAACCGGGAAAAACCAATTTTCCAAAAAATCCCACCCCCCCACTTTCTTCCACACAAACAAACCCTAAACAGTAAAATTTCTCTACTACATTACAAAGAAAGGAAAAGTAACAAAAAATTTCCCCCCCAACTCACCTTTTCAAAATCCCCTTATACCAGCGGCAAAAATTGTAATAAAACCCAATAAAAATTTTTTATCGAAAGAAAACACATGAAAAAAATAAACTTTTTTGGAAAATTTAAAATACCCCTAAAAAAAAAACCCCAAAATAATCCATTAAAATTCCCATCAAAATTTTTCAAAATTTTCAAAAAATTTAAACAAAAAACCATTCCACCCTTTAAAAAAACCCCTTTAAATTTTAAACCCTTTTTGGAAAAAATAAAAAAACTTAAAAAAACACAAAAATTTTTTAAAAAATTGTCCCAAAACAAACAGGCAAATCCCCACCAATGGGAATAAAATTACTTTTCTTGGGTTCCTATCTTCTTTGAATATAAGGGGGAAAAAACAAGGTGGGGAAAAAATGGGGATCCATTTAGAAAATTAGGGAATAAAAAAATTTGGGGGAATTCTATTCCATATTTTAATAAATTTCAAGCATTCTCTTGGGAAATCCTTATTTTCCCTCCTCATTGGGCTCTGAATTAATGGGAACATCCCCTTTTGTCCATTTTTTAAAACTTTTTTTAATCCTTCATTTAATTTATCAAGAACATCTTGGAAATTTCCTAATTCCAAACATTCCCCCATCTCTCCCCTTTCTTGTCAATCCCCAAAATTGTCCCTTATCAATTTTTAAAACTTGGAAAATAGATGCAAAATTATTTCTTGAACTGGGATGTATGTATCTATTGGGACCCATTGCTCCCAAGGAAGTTTTGCCTCAGTGAGAAGCTCTGGGGGCCATGGAATCTCTTTGGACCGGGGGTATTCAAAAGGATTGGATGGAATACAGGTGAATTTTTGGGATACTAGGGTGGCTCCAGGGTGCTGTTTCTCCTAATCTGGAGTTCTGTTTGGGCAATGGAGGCTCCATTCAAGGAATGAACTCCTTTGGATGCTAAGCCAAGGGAATCCAAGCAGGTAGGGTTCCAACTTTCCCCCTAGCAAAATAAAAGGGAAAATTTACAAATTATTCCCTTGGGCTTCTCCCGTGTCCCCCCTGTCCTTTTTTGGTCCAACTGGGCTTGAAGATGGAACACAGGGAAAACTTTTTTTATTTTTCTAAGAGGAAGAAACAAACAGACTTTGTTTTGGTACTGTTTAGTGAAAACAGGGATAGTGACTTTTGAAACCATTGAGGTACTCTGCCCGGCAGTGTTTTAAATTTTTCAGTACTTACCCAGGGTTATAGTCTTGGATTCCAGGACTTCATGCTCAGAGCCCCCCATCCCACCCGTCTGAAGGAAAAGACTTTTTAAAATTTGAGAATGGGTTGAGAATGGGCACCTCTGATACTGATTGCACTCCTAAATTAAAATTTTCAAATCATCATGTCCTCATTACCCAGCTTTCTTGACACCCTCCTTATAAAACAGCCTGGAGATCATCCTGTATATTGCTCGGCTTCCTCTTCCTGGCTGCCCTCAGAGCCTAGATGTTAGGGTGGGCCCACATATTCAAAAATATTTTAATGGATTCTGGCCCAAGCTTCCTTGGAAAACAGACGCCAAAACCCTACTTCTTCCAGGGCTAGAGGGGAAAAATTTAAATTTACCCAGTCTAAAAGCGTGAGGTGCTCTATTCCTGGGCGTGCCCCTTTATGTCTGAGGCAATGGACACTCATGGAAGCAGACAACAGATGTTGGGTATGACCTTCAGCCCTGCTTTCCATGTCTTCTTGCCCTTTGATCAGTGTTTTCCTGCTCCCCAGGAAGGGATCCAACAGGGTTGTTCAGGGGTCCCCAAAACCTTTAAGGCCCAAGTACTTAGGAACTCAAAATCATCATTTCTAGGGGAAAATGTAAAAGGGGATTGAGTTCCTGGCACCTTCCTCTGATTTGCCCGTGGTCACCATTCTAAAAAGTCTCAGGGTCCGCTCTGTTTGTTTAAAGGCTTTCCCCTTCAGAGCCTGTACTTTCGAAGAAGCCTTGAATCAGGGCTTTGTGACCCTGATTCTTGCTGCCTTCCAGGGAGGTTGTACTAGGTAAAAAATGAATGAAGATGCACTGAGAAGGCAATGAACACATTCGGGGGCAGGACTCCCACAAATCCTGATACCAGGGTTCAGGGCTGGGAGGTGAAGTGGCCTCCTTCCAGGTCATGTCTCTTTTCTCTGCTCGTACCAGTGGGTGACCTGGCTCGCTGCTCTCCTATGCCAAGGGGGGCACTTCCTCTATTCCCTGGCCTTTCATTACGGCCCTAAGGAGGGATGCCTCAATGGGAAGAAGATTTGCAGCAAAAGATCTATGTGGATTTCAAGCAACATGAAACTTGCATTTTTTTAGGAACCCAGAGAATTGGATTGTAGACATCTGCTTTGTAAAGAGGAGAGCGTTGTGCAAGAGTGGCGAATAGTCCAGTCACCTCTGCTACTCTACATGGCTTCCAAGCCTGACTTTCTAGGATCCAGGTCCCTTTCCATTTGGAACATTCCATGCTGTACTTGCTCTCAGGTCTCGGGAGACCTAACATTCTCTTTAGAAAGTTCTTTCTGACCTCAAAAATCCTCCCATGAGTGACCTCTGGTTCCTGCCAGGCTGCATCCTAGGAGTTTTGCATGAAATCTGTATGAAGAGGAAGCCTTTGAGAACAGGAATCCTTCGGATGGGGACTTACAAGAAGACCCTAGAACAATGAGGAGCAACTAGTAACTGATCAGGAAGAGATGGGAAATGATCAATTTATAGAAAACTAGTGATTTATTAAGCAAACTTGTTCCCAACACCTGTAAATGAACCCTCCCAAAAGGTTGTGCAGCCTCTAGTGATACTTAAGCATTTGTTCTCCTTCAGCACTTGTTCTCCTTCATCCTCACAGGACAGGGAACGAGGTCCAGGACTGAGAAGGGGTCTTTGTGTGCATGACTATCAGTCCTTCAGTAGCCAAAGAGTCAAGCAGGCAGCTAATCTGACTGCTGGAATCAGGTGAGAACTCCCCTCTCAGATCACTTCCAGAGCCTACACAAGCCTGAGGGAACCCAGTCTGGGAAATTCTTGGTTGGAGGCAGCTTCAGCAGGACCAGATCCAGCCCCTTTCTGGAAGGACAAAGGTAAGGGGAAGACCAGAATGAAATTGCTTGGGCTAAAATGAATCCTCCTTGTGTCTCCTTGGGGTTAGTGTGTTGAGAATGGTTGGATGGAGTCTTGTTCCTGGAGGGCCTTGGGGCTAGAGATCAGTAAGATAAAATGGACATGGGCTATAATGTCTGGAAATTTCTCTGGATATGGAGCCAAGGTGATTGTTGTTCTCCTGAATCTAACCTCCTAGAGGCTCTCAGGGATGTCCTTGGCCTTCTGGGAGTCAGTATCTTCCTCTGTGCATATGAGTGGGAAAGGTAAGGTGGCCTATACAGCCCCTTCCATGGCTTCCTCTGCCTTCTTCGGGTCTTTTTTACCTCAAAAAACACCATGGCTGATTCCCAAGAGCAGACAGTACCCTCCCAGGTCAGATCACCTGTAGTAACATGGTCCCTGGTGACCTTGGTAAGCAGTAGAATGTCAAGAGGGTATTCTGCAGAGTCAGCACCTCAGGCTTCTCTCCTGGGAGAATAAGGATCAGGATCTTTATCATAAGAAGACTTGGGATGACACAACCATGTTCAGATTAGAGAAGTTGTCATCTGGAAAAGGAAAGCACTTCCTGCTTGGGTCTCAGGACAGAACAGAGCAGTCTGGGCTGGTGGGAAAGAGGGAAATTGAAAGCTTGATGCCAGAAAATGCTTGTCAGGAAGAATGTTATGGATCAGAGACTTGAGCTTTGTCTCCTCCCTCCAGGACCAAGAGAAATGGCCAGTGTACTTGAGAAAGGCAACTGTGCTGTTCCTGAGCAGCAAGAAAAAGTAGAAGCAGGAGATTCTCCTGCAGGATCTCCAGGTACAATCCCTCCTTCTGTACAGTGTTGCTTGAAGCCCAATTCGATCCTTGATCCCCAATCTTCCCATTAAGGAATCCCTCCTTAGGGTAGTAATGAAAGGGCAGGGAGTAGAAGGGCCATCCCTGGCATGGGGGAGCAGTGACCCAGCCCACCCACTGACATGAACTGAGTAAGGAACCCTCAACCTGCAAAGAACCCATGTCATGTCCCAGCTTTGATCCTTGACATCAGGATTTGTGGGAGTCCTGTCCCAGAATGCAGCCATTCCTCTCCCACTGCATCCTCATTCATTTCTTACCTGGAACACCAAGCCAGACTGTGGGTCATGAAGTCCTGGGTTCAAGGCTTACCTATAAAAGCTACAATCTCTGAAGCTCTGGAAAAGTCCTTACCCTCAGAGCTTGTGACCCCTGAGACCTTTATTGGTAGAAATAGTGCCCAGGTGAAAGGCAAAGGCGAAGGGAGGTGTTAGGAACGGAAAATCCCTTTTCATTCTCTCTCCTAGAAATGATGGCATTGGTGAGTTCACAGAGTACTGTGGGCCTTGGAGAAGGGTGTCATGGACCCCTTGGAAGTCCAACCTCAAAATGAATCCCTTTCCAAAGAAGCAAGAAATATACTGAGTCCAAAGGGCAAGAGGACTTGAAAAGCAGGGCACAAAGACTGGATCCAGCAAATCTCACCCGATTCTATGAGTACCCATATTGCCCCAGACCCATAGAGAATGGCAGCTGAGCCCAGGGATAGATCAACTCACTGTCATTTTCAACTGGCCAGGATTCTAACTATTTCTTCATTTGAAAAAAAAAGATTTAAAAAATTTTTTAAAAATTTTGCCTTTCAAAATTTTTAAAGGGGTTAGGGCAATTTCCCCCCTTTCTTAAACGGACCCCCTTTTTCCCCAAAATTGTTTTCCTTCCCCAAACTTGCAAGAGGTGGGTCCCAAAAATTAAAACCTCCAGGGGGTAGCCTTTCCCATTTTCCATTCCTCTTTTCTTTTCCCCATTTAAATTAAAAATTTCTTTTTCATTTTATATTTTATTTATATTTATTTTTATAAATTATAATAATAATTATAATTTAAAAAATTAATTAAAATTAATTTAATTTATTTCCAAAATTCCTCCTTTTTAGAAATTGGTTTTTGGCCTTTTTGGGAACCATAGGTGGGAGTTGGGAAAGAAAATTTTTTGGTAGAGAATGGGTCCATTTTTATTTATCCTTAAGTCTGTTTTGGAGGTTCTTGGGGAAAAAATTTTGGGTTAGTTTTAGGTCCCTTATAGGCAGATTCTGTTCCCGAAAAAAAATTAGTATCAAAGAAACATCTAAACCCATTCAGGAAAATCCAAAGGGAAAAAGAAACATGGGAGGAAAACCACTTCCTTATTTTGTTTGGATTTTAAAGGACGGGAAATTAACCAATTTACGGTTTTTTTTTGTTAACTATTTTAAATGTTTAAAAATTAGTAAAGGTTGTTAGGGAGGGAATAAGGAGAAAATCTCACTTAAGGCTTTGGAAATTTTCTTTCTGTCTTGTTTTGAAAAAAAAGCTTTTTTAAAAGGGGAAATTTTCTTTAAAAATTGGAAGGGCTTCAATTGAATTAAATTTCTGAAATTTGGGATCCGCATTGGGTCTTCCTTTTTTTTAAATGAACATTTAAATCTCTCTTTGGGGGGGGGAAAGGGGGGCTTCCCTTTTGTTTCTTTTTAAAAGGAAAAAATTTTTGGTTCAAATTTTTAAAAAATTGTTGGGTTGGGGGTTGAAATTGTTTATTATTGATATTTTTTTTTCCTTTTCAGGAGGTTTAAAGTTTTTTAAAGAAAATTAATGCCATTTTAAGCCCTTAAACTGGGAAAAGTATTTTAATTTTAAAGAAATTGTTGGAAGAAAAATTCTTGGAACTTTGACTGTTTTGATTTTTTAATTCAAGTAGATTTCCTGATGGAAATTAACTCGAAGCCACATTCACAAATGCAACAATTAAAGCAGGATGGGCTCTAAACTTTTATAAAAAAGGTCTGAATCTGGGCCAAATGGAATCAATTTCTTTAAATGGAAATCCTTTGTCAAACCCTTTATACATAATCCAACCGAAGTGGAAATTTTCCGATTTTGGGGCCTTGACCCCACCAATGAAACCCAGGCAATTTTTTCCAGTTGAGGAGTTGTCCTTTCAACAAAGATATTTTGGGTAAAATATGCCCTTTGAAAAATCAAGTTGTTTTGACAGTTAAAGCATCCCATTCAAAAACCTACTTCATTAGCCCAAAAAAATTGCAATTAATTAGGCAAGGGGTTGTTGCCTCCCACTGGTAACATTTTTCATTGTTTTCTTTCTTTTTGGGGTAGATTTCCATAACAGGGTTGCCCTTGAGCCCACAATGTCAAAAAAAAAGGGAAAAATTTATTAATTATTTTTTTTAAAATAAAAAAAAAAAATAAATTCATATTTTACACCATTTTTTTTGAAAGTTCCTTTCTTGGAAGCGAATAAACTTTTTCACTTTCAAGGTTGGAGATTATTCAAATCTAAAAGTCTTCCTAATTTCTGAAAGTTTTCCTATGGAATTTCTATAAATCAGAACCAATGGTACTGGAAGACATGGGCAATGAAAGACATAAATTTTCTGTTAATTTGCTTTGGAAATGGGGCATTTAACTCATAAGTTTATTTGAAATACCCTATAAATATTTATAGTGTCTTAAATTTTAACATTTTTAAATAAATAATTTTGTAAATTTTTTCCCTCTGGGAATGAGAAACCTCCTAGCTATTTTCCCCCACCCAATGTGTAACCTCAAATAAAAAGTTTTTTAAATGGATTTCTTAGCAATGCTTTCATGTAAATCCCCTACTTTTATTGGGTTTACCTCTGGCTTCCCTTCTTTAAATTTTCAAAATGTACTATTTCTTTGCTAACTCGAATGGTTTGGGAATGGCCCTTCTTTTGGGTTTCCTCTTAAATGGGGTATGAAAAGGCTTTACCCCCAACCTCTTCAGGAAGAAGTTTTTAAAACATCCCTCCCAAAGGATTTGGGGTCTTTAATTTGGAGGGAAATATGGGTGTAAAGATCTATCAAAAGATAGGTCCCCAAAGTAAACCCACAGCCCAAAAGGAAGGATTGATAAGAAAAATTCTAACTATAAAACAAAAGAGGCCCAAATAGGCCATTGAAAGGGAAAACTTTCCCTTTTTGCCAAATAGGGCCCTGATTTTTCCCCAAAAAATCCTTTTCCATTCTTGCGGTTCAAAACCAATCAGGGAAAAAGTGATTTTTAAAAAACAATTTTGACCCAAAATTCCTTGCAGGTTTTTTGGAAAACCCCCCCCAAATGGGGTTTTAAATGTTGCTTCCCTTTAAAATTTACCCCTTTGAAACCCAAAAATTTTCAAACCCTTAATGGGTTTTATTTTGGGAGTGGGCCCCTTTCCCCTTTTTGAGGGGTTTTCTAATTTTGGGAAAGCCCGGGGGGAAAAATTTTATGGGCCCAAAGGCTGAAAATTTGCCCCGGGAAAAAAATATATTGTGAAATTAGTTTTGGTGTTTTCTTAGAAGGATACTTTAATCACTTTTTGTGGATTTGGCCAAAGAGAAAAATTCCTTTTAAATTATAGACCTTTTCTCCTTTAAATTTTATACAACAGTCACTTTTGGAAATGGGCCATTCCCAAGATAAGTTTTCCTTTTTCATGGAAGGAGCCTAATTTTCACTATAAATATGTCCAATCCTGGGGTATATTCAGACCCTAAATTTTTTTAGGGGAAAATATTTGGACCCTATTTGAACAAAGGGGCTAGTCCTTTTACAGAAAGGATAAATTACCTCTTTCTAGAACCTTACTTGCCCCAGGCCTTCCCTATTCCTCCATGGGTGTCCCATTGTACTTTCCCTTTTCAGTGTTCCTGAAAATGAACTTTTACACTGGGAGCCGAATCAGCAGCCTCAGTGGGTCTGTTGAATTTTTCCCTTTGAAAGGCACCCCAAACTTTCGGGGGTGAACTACTCACTGGGATAAGTCATTTTTTAGGGGGAAATGTGGATTAAGTTTTACCTCTAAACCTACAGTCTGGAGGCTATGCAGCCCAAATTAACCCCTCTGAGACCTTTTTAATAAAGCATTAGGGCCTATGGGGAATTTTCCCTGGGGAATCCTTCTTTGGATTGGCAGGGGTCCCAAAATCCTTTTTCCCAAAAACCCTGACACGGGTCCTTCCCAAGAGCTCCCGGGGTCCCAGAAGAACCATAGCTCCCTAAATTCCCCTTCGGGTCCATCCCCATAGGTTCTTATTAACGTCCCCCCTTTATGGGGAAATGGGAGGCTTCCCCAATGGGAGAAGCAAAAAAATTCGGATAAAGGGGATAAACATGAAAAACCACTTCCCGGTGGTTCTCGGCCGTTGGGAGCGGGCAATCTAATGAATGATGGTCAAAACCTTGGGTACCTTATGCTAGGGTTAAGGAAATAATGGTGAGGGCCGGTCCCAGTGGGGAAAGGGGAAATTTAAGGGGTTGGGTCTGGCCCAGAGGCTATGGGAAACTGGGAAGGGCCCGATATAACCCCTATCTACCTTTTCCCTGGAACCCAAAATCATTAGAACATCCTAAAAAGGGCCTTCCTGCCCCATGGGGGAAAGAAATTACACCAAAAGTCCCCCCCAGTTCCCGGGCTGTGGGTAGAAATGTGCTCCTAAAGGGTGTCCGTTCAGCTTTCCCTGCCCGAACCTGGGTTCCCCAGGCCATGCCAAACCATGGAACCCAAGGGCCTGTGCCAGGTGCCTGAAAAATGGGCCTTTTAACTGAGGAGAAAAAGCCAAACCGGGGAGATTTCTGTAGGGTTTCTTGGAAACCCAATTCAATTTTAAAAGGCTCACCAATGGGAAGGTTCAGCAAAAGAAAACAATTCCTTGAACCCCAGCCGAAATGCTTATGTTCCCGGGTTGAGCCTCTTAAAAGAACCGTGGGGATGGGAGGGTTCTTTGCGGAGCAGGGCATTCGCGATCCGTGTTCCATCCCAGGTGAAAAAGGCGGGAAAAACAGGCTTTTCACCCCACCTTTTTATAAAATTTAATAGAATAAACTCCAATTTGGGGGTTCCTTTATACAAAGTAAGATTAATTTTGGAGTTATTGTCATAAAAAAACAAAATTGGTGATCCGCCATCCCATACTTCAAAGAGAATGAGGGGGTGTGTCCAAATTACCCCTTTCTCCCCTTTCTGGGGGGTTCAAATCCCGCCAAAGGTCTCGGGCATAGAGGAGGGGCGGGCACCCAATAGGCCCTTCTCTTTGGGGCTTTTATCATTATAATTTAAAAGGATTTCTTTAAATTTTGTGGGGCAAGGTCTCAGTCCTGGCACTGGGGAGATTTTGCAATCCCTGTTCTGCTTTACCCAACTGTTTATTAAAGGGAACTTTGAACCCACTCAAATGATTTAAAACTAACAGGTGCTTTTTTCTTCTTAAAAGAAAGGAATCAAACCCATTTTAGGTGACCCTTTGGGCCAAACCAAAGCTTTTTTGGGGTGAGGGAATTTGTCAAAGAAAAAAAAAATTTTTGATTTATAATAATTGTTTTGAATTTTGAACAGGTATGATTTTTGATGGATCAATTCAGTAACCACCATTAAAAAAGGACAAAAATCTTCAATTTGCTTAAACTTTTCAGGTAATTGTTTTAAACAACTGGAGGCCGTTTCCCTTAAGTAGGATTTTGGCTCATTCATGGGTGCCCTTTCCTCATCTATGAGGAAAAGACGTTCGTTTTCAATGTGATTCATCTGAAGGAAACTGGCTAAGGATAACGGCTACAATCAGCCCTCCTTTTTTTTTCTCTTTAAAATTTTTTCCGGAATTCTGGGACATGGACAAGCAAGATTAAGTCCGAATTTTAAAAATTTTAAAATTAACCCTCTAATATCCAAGTCTAAAGGGGAGGCCGGGAGGTCCAACAGGATGATTAAGGCAATAGGCACGTCCAAAAGTAGTGCTCGGGCATCCTGGACCAAAGCTATTTGGAATTCAGGGAAAAAATGTATAACCTATTCATTTGATTCAAGGATTTTCAAAGGTCTTTTCAGATCCACTGGGGATTGCCAAAGGTCTGAGTGATCCACGAAACTTCGGTGAAATCTGCCCAAAGGGCTTCACAAGTCCCTTCATAGGAATTTCCTCAAAGCTCCTTGTCATATCCTGGTTCCTGAGAAATTCAGAATAAATGTCCCAAAATGGGCCCCTTCCTGAAAAAAATACCTTTTTTAGGGTTTATTTCAGGCCAGTTGGGCCAAACAAGGAGGGGACATGGGTGAGAAATTTCTAGGGAAAGGTTTGTAAATTTTCCCTTTTATTCCATTGGGCACTTTGGAACCCCAACCTTTGGACTCTTCCCTGGTGTGCATTTTATACTTCATTCCCCCTTTGGGCTTCCATTTTAAAACAAATGTCTGATGGGCGAAGGGGACCCCTGTCCCCATTAATTATACCCAAAAATCCTCCGGGGAAAAACTGCCAAGGTCCACAGCCCGAATTCCAGGCCAAATCTCTCTGTTTGGAAAATTAGTTTGAAACCATGCTCCCCCTGAAATCCCTTTTAATTCCATTTGCCTCTCCCAACTTCCATGGTATTTCAGGGAAAGAAATTTTCCCATCCTTGGCCTTTAACTCCTGCTTTTCTCTTTTCCCCATTTGCCTCTTGGGTGGAGGAAAGCAAAAATACCCTTATCATGCTTTCTTTCCGATGCCTTCTGACTGTTTCTTTCCACCCGGATCCATTGATGGAACTTATAAGGAAAAAGTTTTTAGAACAAAAGTAATTTTTCATTCCCTACTTCAACAGGACGCTTTGACCCTTTGGTCCTAACCCTTGCTTTCTTCCCCATTCTGTTCTGTTTGGCAATATTTGTATTAATTTTTTATTCTTCTCACTGGTCATCCTCCATCGGGAGGGGTGGGGGGAGGGAAAAATTTGGAACAGAAAGGTTTTCAATTGTTAATGATTCGTTCCCTTTCATTATCCTGTAAATAAAACATTAAAATAAAATAAATAAATAAAAAGGGGAGCAAAGGGACTCCCATTGATTGGTCTTTACAAAACCCTTCCTCCATGATAATTTGGTCCTTCAAGACCTTTCCTTTGTTTGCTAAAAGTTAGTATTTTATCCAAAAACCCGGGTCAATTATCCCCCCCAACCACCATTTAAGTTTTTTTTGCTCTCATCCGGGTTTCAAGGTCTTTAAGTTCACTTCAAAATTAGGGACTAGGGAAAGAACATCAGCAGGAGGGTATTGAAAGTGTCAACATGGGGAGGTAGGGAGACAAGGGATTTGAGTCCCTAAAATAAGGGGATTCCAAGGTAGAGTTTTTGTTATGAGAGGAGAGCTTTAACAGCCCCTCCGATGGGATTCCTACAGAAGGGGTGATAAGACTTGACAATTTAATTTCTTTTTTTTTTTTTAAATTTAAAGCCATTTCAAGGATTATCATGGGTAACTTTACAATTAACAATTAAACCTCTTGGTCCAACACCTTACCCACCCCCCCAAATGGGGATGACCAATGAAATTATTAAAATAACTTTTAATAAAAGTATACATGACCAAAACTTATTTTGCTGTACAAAAGAATCAATTTGAATTATTGTACAAACTTGTAAGGGTCAAAAATGCGGTGTGATAAATATTGGTTGAATTAATGTAAGGTTTTTAGTCATTCCCAAGTTTTTCTGGGATGTTGGTTCAGTTCTTACGCCCATTAGTATTTGGTTTCCTTGCGAGGATTGATCCATCAGCGGCTCATTATTAGTTTTATATATAATATCTTGGTTCCATTTCACTGCATCAGTTCGGTAAGTCTCCCAACCTTTCTGAAAATTGTTGGTCATTTCCAGAACAGTAATATTCCATAATTTTCAATACCACAATTTATTCAGCCATTCTCCAACTATGGAATCCATTCGTTTCCAGTTTCTACCACTACAAAAGGGCTGCCACAAACATTCGGCACATACAGATCCCTTTCCCTTCTTTATAATCTCTTTGGGTATAATCCCAGTAGTAACACTTGGACAAGGGTATGCCAATTTAAACTTTTGAAACATAGTTCAAACTTCCCAAAAATGGTTGGATTCGTTCCCTCCACCAACAATGAATCAATGTCCCAGTTTTCCCACCCCTCCAACAATCATTTTTTTTCCCGTCATCTTAAATCTGACGGGTGTGTTGGTACTTTTGTCTTAATTTGCATTTTCCGAAATAAACTTTAATCTTTTCAATGACAGAAATGTTTCAATTTTTCATCTAAAATTGTCTTTCAACCCTTTGCATTTTCAATTGGAGAATGGCGATTTTTATAAATTAGAGTTAATTCTCTATATTTTTTAAAATGGGCTTTATCAGAACCGACTGAAAAAATTTTTCCCAGTTTATTTCCCTTCTAATCTTGTCTCTTGTTTTTTTGGACAAAAACTTTTAGTTTGGTATAAAAAATTTTCAGGACGGAAAGTCTCTATTCTGCTGGTCTAAAGACCTTCCCTTCCACGGCTAAGATGAAACTATCCTATGTTCCTCAAATTAATGAATTCATTCTTTTGTGGTATGAACCCATTTGACCTTATCTTGGTGGCGTTGATGGTTTATTTCGCCATATTGTTTCCAATTTTCCCGAATTTTTATCAAACAGTAGTTTATCCCAAAAGCTGGGATCTTTGGGTTTCCCAAAGACAGGTTGTATTTGTTGCTGTTTTATCCCTTGAACCTCTCTATTCCCTGATCAACTAATCATTCCCAGCCAATCCAAAAGTTTTGGTAACTGCTTCAATAAATTTTAATCTTAAGCAACCAATCTTTTTTTTCAAATTGCCAAAATTCTTGACCTTTTGTTTTTCCATATCAACTTTGTTGTTATTTTTCAGGTCATTAAAATAGTTTTTTTGGGTCATTTAAATTAAATAAATAGATTATTTAGGTAATATTGTCATCTTTATTATTTTGCTCGCCCATCCAAGAGCATTTAATATTTTCAATTTAGATCAGACTTAATTTGTGGAAAATGGTCTGTAATTTTGCTCAAAAGTTTCTGATTTCCGGCAGATAGATTCCCAATTTTTTATGGTGTTACTTTAAATGGAATTTCTCTTTGTAACCTGACTGTTGGATTTTTTTATATAAGAACATGACTTATGGGGTTTTTTTATAACCCAACTTTGCAAAGTTGTGGATTATTTTAATAACTTTTTGCAGAATCTCCCGGGGTTCTCTAATAACCATCATGTCATGGCAAGAGTGATAATTTGGCTTCCCATTGCCTATTCTTATTCCTTTAACTTTTCTCAGCTCTTATTGCTATAGCTGCGCCCTAATACAATATTAAATAGTAACGGTGATAGGGGAACCTGTTTCCCGATCTTTTGAATGGTTGGTTTGTCTCCATTAATATGATGCTTCTGATGGTTTTAAATAGATTTGTGATTATTTTAAGGAAAAGTCCATTTATTCCATACTCTCAAGTGTTTTAATAGGAATGGTGTTGGATTTTTCAAATCTTTTTGCATCTATTGAGATGATATTGGTTTTTTTTTTTTATTAAAATGGCCAATTATTGATAGTTTTTCCTAATATTGAACCAGCCCTGCATTCCTGGTAAAATCCTACGATCATATTTATTATCTTGGAGATGATTTTTGTAGTTTTTTTGTAATACATTTAAGATTTTAAACAATATTTTGGGAGTTGGTCTATAATTTTTTTCTATTTTCAGCTACCTGGTTTAGGTATCAACCATGTTGTCATAGAAGGAATTTTGGACTCCTTATTCCCTATTTTATCAAATAATTTATATAGCATTGGGGCCAATTGTTCTTTAAAAAAATTTGTAAATCCTCTGGCTGGGGATTTTTTCTTGGGGTTGTTTAATTCTTTGTTCTTTTTTTTGAAATGGGCCTTTCAAGCAATTTACTTCCCCTCTGTTAATCTGGGAAGTCTATATTTTTGGAGGTAGTCATCCATTTCCTTATTATCAAATTTATTGGCATAAAGTTGGAAAATAACCTTATTATTTCTCTAATTTCCTCTTCCTTGGTGGAAAAGTTCTCCTTTTCATTTTAAGACTACTACTTTCATTTTCCTCCCTTTTTTCTAATCAGTTTACCAAAGCTTTCTATTTTATTGGCTTTTCTAAGAACCAATCTTAGTTTTATTAATTAGTTCAATAGATTTTTTAAATATTTTTAACTCCCTTTTAATTTTAAATTTAATTTAGTATTTGTTGGGGTTTTTTAATTTGGCTTTTTTGTTTTTAGTTCAAAGCCAAATTCATTAATCTTTCTTTTCTGTTTTACAAGTAAGCCTCGGATATAAAATTTCTTAAGCTTTGGCTGCATCCCAAAATTTTGGTTGATGCTATATTTCATTATCTTTGAAATTATTAATTGTATCTATAATTTGCTGCTTCCCCAATCATTCTTTAAGATGAGAGTTTAGTTTCAAATTACTTTTTGTTCTATTTCCCCAATTTTTGTTGAATGTAGTTTTATTGCATCATGATCTGAAAAGAAAGTTTACTATTTCTGCTTTCGATTTTAATTTTTGGGTCTTTATGTCCTAATATATGGTCAATTTTTAAAGGTTCCATGAATCTGAAAGAAATTATTCCCTTCTTCTCCATTCAATTTTTCTCCAAAGTCCCAAAATTTTTCTAATATTCTGTTTACTTTTTTTTTCTTTTTATTTGTTTTGTGGTTTGATTTGTCTAATTCTGAGGAAGGTTGAGATCTCCTACTTTACAGTTTTGTTGTTTTTTCTTCTTTTAACTCTCAACTTCTCCTTTGGAAGTGAGTAACCACTTGGGCAATTGTTTAATATTTTTGGTTTTTTGGGCCCTTTTATTTTTCCTTCCTTTCCTTTTTAATTAGATCAATTTTCTTTTCGTCTAATAAGGATGGCTCCCCTTTTTGACTTCACCAAGCTAAAGTTTTGCTCCGTTTTTCCTTTACTCTATATGTTCCCCTGCTTTAAATGTGTTTTTTAAACAACATTTGTAGGGTTCTGACTTTTGATCCAGTCTGCCTGCCTCCTTTTATGGGGAATTCATCCCATTCCCATTTACGTTAAATTACTAAATCTGTATTTCCTGCCATCCTAATAACCCCAGATTGTGCTTTCTTATTTTGCCTCCCCAATCCTCCCCCCTTTTAAACTTATTACCCCTCTTTTCCAGATATTATCCTCTTTATAATCCCTCCCTCCCCCCTTTAGTCTTTCCCCTTCCTTCCCTTATTATTTTTTTTTTTTTCCTCTCCCCGTTTTAATGGGGGGGAATTTTCCAAAACAAATGTCAATTATTTTTCCTTTGAGCCCAACTCTGATGAGGAAAGATTCCACGTTCTCCCCTCTTAAATTCCGTCCAGATATGATAAAGTTTCCAGCCTCGGGGATGGGTTTCCCTCTTTTTTATCCCCCTTCCCACCTTATTCTGCCATCATCCCTTTTCCATATCTACTTTTTTTCAAATTTTTAGATATCAAATTTTCATGTATTTTTTTTTGTATTCCACAACAGAAATACAATTCTCAAGGTTATTTTACCTTTTTCCTTTCTCTTGAGTTCTATTCTTGGAGACAAATTTTTGTTTAGTTCTGGTTTTTTCGAAACAAATGGAATTCATTTGTTTCATTTCCTCTTTTCCCTGGAAGAAAATGTCAACAGCTGGGTAGTTTATTCTTGCTGCATCCCGTTCTTGTGCCTTTGGAATATCATTCGGCCCTTCTTTCCTTTTGTAGGGCGGGATCTTGGGTGATCCTTATTGGGACCTTTATTTAAATGGTTTTTTTTTGCTTGTAAAATTTTTTAATCTGATGTTCTGAAATTTACCCTTGGGGTTTTTTATTTTGGGTTTCTTTTGAGGTGTTCGGAAATTCTTTAATGCCTTTTTACCTTCTGATTCTATTACATCTGGGCAGTTCTCTTTGATGATTTCTTGTAAAATAGTATCTAGGCTCTTTTTTCATCATAGTTTTCGGAAAGTCCAATAATCCTCAGATTATCTCTTAGATCTATTTTCCAAGTCTGTCATTTTAGCAAGAATAATTATGGTTTTTTCAGTTTGTCTTTTTTTGGTTTTGCTTGACTGATTCTTGCGTCTCAATGCATCATTAGTTTCAATTTGTTCAGTTCTAATTTTTTAAAATTATTTTCCAAGCTTTTTTACTTTTTTCTGTATATTCCAATGAGTTTTTGAATGCATTGTTTTGGTCTGTGGAATTTTTTCCATTTCCTAATTTTTTTTTTGAATTATTTTCTTTTTCAATTCACAATCCTACTTTCTAGTAATTCTTTATTTTTTCCAATTCCAAATTTTACTTTCCTGTTTTTTTTTTTTTCCAACAAATTCACTTCCTAATTTTTAACTTTTCAATTGATTTCTTGTTGCTTCTTTAAGGCTTCTCTTTCCTTTTTATCTTCAACTCTCTTTTTGAGACTTTTTGGTCTCTTCTGAGGAGATTATGTAAAGAGACAGTCTGATGCATTTTTGTGTTTGAAAGTTCTTCAGGTTTGCTGCCTGCTCTTTTTCGAAGAAGTGTGATCGTTCTTTTCATCTTTTATTCATGTTTTAAAGCCTTTAGGGTGGTCTCCCAGGCAAGGGGGTTCCACCTCTGCAGAGCAGGGGAAAGAAAAGCGA
Source organism: Sarcophilus harrisii (assembly GCF_902635505.1). Classification (NCBI taxonomy): domain Eukaryota; kingdom Metazoa; phylum Chordata; class Mammalia; order Dasyuromorphia; family Dasyuridae; genus Sarcophilus; species Sarcophilus harrisii. The sequence continues at coordinate 3,691 of NW_022290928.1, read as the reverse complement.
TTTCCGGGCCCGAGGAAAAGCTCGGGAGGTTTTCCTTCCCCAACAGGAAGTGGATTGCCTGGCCGAGCTATCAACGCAGTAGAGCTGGGGATTATCATTGCCCAGGCTAGAGACAAGTGGTGAAAGTGTCACTCCCAGGCCCGGGAGCCTCTTTGGGGACTGTGAGTAGGGCTGGCCAGACCGCCAGGGAACCCCTGCCCAATGTCCCCAATGCAAACGGCCTGGAAAACTCTATGGCCCCCCGGTCCCCCACTGTGCAGTTGGAGGCTAACCTGGGGCTGTTCCCCTGCCGTGCAGGATCACAGCTGCCCCAAGGAAAAGCCCTTCCGGGTTGGGGCTGTGCGCTTTTGGAGATCTTGCCTTCACCCTGGGTTTGAGACTCTCCCTCCGGAACCCAAATTTCTCTCCCCTGTCTCCTGTCCCCCCTGGGGAACCAACCTTTTTTGGGAGACTGCAGATTTTCTTCGGCCGGTGAGTTCACTTTTTTATCTTTACCAATTGAGCAGTCAAATATTTTTGAGGCTAGATATAATATTGATAAAGAGGGTAAAGAAGAGCGAAAGTCTTGTGTCTTCTCCGCCATCTTGGCTCCGCTACAATTTAATTTTTATATTGGGGGCCTTCAGGGGCAGGACAATTTACTATGATCCAAGCTAGTAAACAGAGTACAAAGGACTTGGTTGCAGAATAAATAGTTTCGTCTCTTACTCTTTGGCCAGAGCTCCGGTCCACTTCTAGGAGTTAGACCTTCCAGTGGTGGGAGACTCCCTTCCCTCAATTCCCATCAGAATTTCCCTTAACTTGTTCTTTTTTTCCATGTGACATTTACCACTCTTCCCCATTCCAGGTTGAATTTTTTACTCCCATATTTGGAATTCCTGTTTATTCCTGACAATTTTATAATGGGAAGAGTCATTAAACTCAAAAGCCCGAGTCCGGGACCCAGGTAGGCCTTCAACAGGAAAATCCTGCCTGAAATGGGAAAACCATTTAACTTTATTTTAAGTTTTGAGATCTTTATTGGAATGTTCCAATAGGTTTTGGACATAAAATGCTGAAAGTGAAAATAAATTTTGGGAGAGGTACAGGGGGATTTGGGATCCATGGGTAGGGAAGTGGGATGGGGCACTTAAGTCTGGATATGGGGTAGCATTCAAATGACTTTGGTTCGGATAGGATGTTGGGTGTAGGATCTCCTCTGGAATATGATCTTGGGAGTATTCTGCTGTCTCCGTTGCAAGTCTTATTACTTGCAGAATCATATGGCCTTCGGGAAAGTGTTTCCATCTTGCTCTTCAGGTACCATGTTGACAAAGGGACAAGGCAAGATTCTTTATCTGGGAGGAACACATCCATCTTCATCTTCCATGGAAAAAGCATTAATAATAGAAAGGTGCTTTGGGTTAGTATGGGTTCATTTTATTTTAGCGGTAGGAAAGAAAATGGACTGGTTTTGATCTATGGTAGATGTTTTTAAAAAATAATCCAGGGTGAAAGGATTTGAGATAGAGAAAGAGAATCGGGATCAACGGTCTCACGTTACAGGCCCGGGGAATATTTCCTGTGTCTTTGATTTGGGATATAAAGGATCCTTCCAACAATAAAATGGGGAGGAATTCTTTAAATGTTGTTAAGGCTTCAAGTATTGATTTCAATGGGATCCCTGGGACCGGGGATGTACTCTAGTCTCACGGGTTGGGTTACAGACAATGGGCTTAAGGTCCATGGGATTTTGGGAACAAACTTGGAATTTTCTCCTATCCTTTAAGCGGATGAGGGGAGGCTCAGACTGTCTGGTTTAATCATAAACTTGTGGTGTTATAATTATTTGGAATGTATATATAAGGGGCTGGGGCCTGTGGAATCACCTGAGGTGATTCATGGTAGCTGTTTTAGTTCGTTTTTCTAATGAAAAAGAATTTTACAAATCATTATACAAGGTACATGTGGCCTCAGGAATTTCCCAGATAGGGTGATGGATTCCAACTTTACGCCCCTTTAAACTGTGACAAGAAAATAATGAGATAAAAATGGTTGCAGGTCTATTCTTGAAGCCCCCCATATCACCCAATCCACTCCTCAAAGGAAATTCAGATGGTATATATCTTGCTCAAAACCATGGGAAGGGTCGTTATGATCTCTTCTTTGGGTCATACAAAAAAAGTTACTCTTGGGTCACATGAGCTGTCTTGCCTGAGAAGAAAGGGAAAAAACCTTTTTTCCTAGTACTTATCTGAAGACATTTGCCGAAAGTCATTGGCCCTTTTCTGGGATCCTTCTGGAAAGAGACTGACTTAGAATCCGGGCGTCTGTCTTCCCGGGCTCCCGAAGTCACAAAACAAACTTTTCAAACTCTTATAAAATACGAGGAACGATCCATTGCCTTTTCATTTGCTTCCTGTAGACCAGAACAAATTTTTTCAATAAAGGTCCTTTCTGATGCAACCCCGGTTGTTTGAAAGCCCTTGCATAAATAATTTTCATACTGTTGTATAGAGGGTCTCTTTTAAATCCTTTATAATCTGGGTATGTGGAGGTTCCACCAGCAGGACCAATGGATCGGGGCTCCATGATCCCCGGGGCAGAAGGCGGGTCCCATCCTTACTGGCTGGGAAGACAAATGGTTGCACTTTGGACACCCACAATGACTGGGAGGAGAATCCAAGACCTAATCCTCAGTGATCCTGTTGGGAAAATAAGGGGGAAGATATGTTGAGTTCAACCCTGATTCTTACTTCCTTGTTTGTTTTACCTAAAAGCATTTACTTTTTCCCCCAATTCTTAAAATAATTAACTATCTTTAAGATTTTGCCTAACTTTTTTCTTCCTCCCTCCTATTCTAAAATATATAATCATATCAAACTTTCTTCATTAGATATTGTAAAGATGAATCGAATAAAGGAAAAAATGAGAAGGCAAATAAGTCTAACATTATCTGAATTGAGAATCTATGTTCTCTCCGATGGATCATATTTTCCATCAAAGCCCATTGGAATATTTAGAAGCTCTTATCAGTGATCTCTCCCATATCATCTCCACAATTGCTTTTTAATTAGTGTCTTTAAAGTTTATCTGAGATCTGCCTCCTCATTTCTTTAAAACAATAATATTTAATATCAACTATTTAATTTTTCTCATTCTAAGTGATGGGATCTCCCAATTTCATTTTTTTCCCCAAAAGGTTGTTTTTGTACATTTCCCTTTTCGTGATCTTTGGGATATAGAACAAGTAGGGTATTTCTAGATCAAAAATATATGCAGTTTTGACACTTTGGACTTGGTTCTAAATTGCCACCAAAACTGGATCAGTTCACATTTCCACTAATAATGGAGTTTTGTTATTTTCCGGCTCTAACTTTTTTTTCTCATCAACCAATGTAATAGGTGTGAACTGTACCTGGCTTTAATTCCATTTTCAAACAGGCTTCGAAGCTTTTGACTTTCCTTTACTCTGAGGAAATTTTATACCCAATATGCATTATATAAAAATAGGAATATTAACGTACCTTGATAATAAATCATTTTCCTACTCCTTATTCAATCAAAGAAACCCTAAGGGTAAACCAAATTTAAGAAGCTGGGATCTAAACAGTGATTTAGCCCGCTTTCATTTCCTATATCCCTTTAAACTGGGTACCTTCCTGCTTTGGAGTCTGACATGAAGGGAATAATTAGAGTTGACCTTTCAGGA